>NC_136901.1:44232423-44286978 GCF_949606895.1 Notothenia rossii | reverse complement strand
GTAGCCGTGGAACTGGAGCGCGGTTTCCTCGACTTTTGGAATCCCAGGTACAGGACGAAGATGAGCAGAGGCGTGAGGAAGATGATGTTCAGGGAGAAAGTTGAGAAGATGTAGATGAAGGATTTGGTATTCGAGCAAATGCTGAAGTCAGAGGAGTTTGAGAAGAAGTTAGGAGGAGGGGGGAGATCAGCAAAGGAAGAGGAGTTGACAGACATATTTGTATAGATGGAGGCCTGAAGAGGAGAAGGAGAGGAAGGGAGAACAACACAGGTTAATCACTAATCAATAAAGAGTAGAACCGGCTTTATTAGATATACTATAGAGAATTCTACAAGACTAAACAAACATGATTTCAGAATAAGAGGACATTTTAACCAAAGTTCTTTCATGGTAGTTCTTGATAAGTGATCAAAAAAGTTCTTAAAGGAATCGCCTGTTAAATACACTCATATCTATGATTTCATAGTATTCAAGCCACATCATGTAAACAGATATCTACAAAAACGGAAAAAGCATTGTTGATTTGAATGTGTGAGAACATTGGAGCACAAGTGTAAAAAGCCTTTGCAGCAAAAAAGTCAAAAACATCAACACATTTCACGCAAAGATAGTAAACAACAAAGATTCAGTCTTATAAAAACATAATTCTCTTCACCAAAAAATACACATACGTAACTAAATCACTTAATATCTGTATTTAACTACATATTTATCTATTTTCTTTGTTTTTAAAGGTCACCCACCTCAGCAGAGTTTCTTCTGATCCTCCTTCTCCACCGTCTCCAAACTCTCTGACTGCTGTTCACTCTGATCCAGATATATTTAAATCTGTATCCGTGATGAAGGTAAGGGAAGCACAGGTGAGAGCAGGACTGACTCATTTAATGGTATTTCTTACGGTAGATTAAAACAGGCAAATGTGTTTCTCGCAGTGCGTCTCTGGGAGGTCAGATTGCAGGGACAGCAGCAGCATTATTTGAATAGCGCGCCAATCATCATCAGCTAGTTGTCTCTGCATGATCTGTAAAGACATTATACAACAAAAACACAATAAAACAGGTGCGTTCACACCTGCCTTGTAGTCCGGTTGAATCGAACACTGGTGCGTTTAGCCGCTTGGTGCGGTTCATTTGGTTCGGTGTGAACACAATCCGAGACCTCTTAAGTGAACTAAACAAACCGGATTCTGGTCCGCTAAAATAGGTGGTCTCGGAGCGCTTGCTTGCGAACTCTGGAGCGGTTCATTGCTGGTGTGAACGCAGTCCGCACCAAAACATAGGAAGCGTAGTATTTACGTGTCACAAGAACTCAGATGTCTTAAAAATCTTAAGCGAAAGAGTCTTTCAAGACATCCGCGGTTGTTTAGTTAAAGAGTGAAGCAGAATGAAGTGTTGAACAGTGTTGTGTAAAGTAACAATTCTCCGTCAGCTATAAAAGTAAGAACACCTATCGTCGGTGAAACGCCCTCCTTACTGCAGAACGTCTCTCATTATGTGTTATAATGTTTTTTAACGGACGTTGTCTGATTATATAATCATATGCGCGGGCCGCTAGTGTCTGTTGATCTCCAGATTAACAGTAGCATGAGAATAACCTGCCGAAAGTGCCGATGCTCCATGGCGGAGGCTCCGCTAGAAATTGCCGGGATTTGCGTTTTTACCCCCTTAATGTCTGACCAATGGTTGAACAGCATTTCCAAGCACATGACTTGTGTTTAAAGTTTATAGTCCGTTTGAGTTTTGCCCGTGTGAACGCAAACCGAACCTTCTGAAAAATGAAACCATGTAACAAACTGTTACGGTGGGTGAAGCAAGCAGGACCCAAATGCAGATTACACTGATATTGCCTTTATTTCAAGGATAACATAATAACTTGGACAAAACAGAACACTCACCGGTGAACTCAGTCACAAACAAAAGACGAACCCACACTGAACACAGGAAGAGACAAGACTAAATACAGGGAGGGGTAATCACAGGACGAGAAACATCCGGGCAGGGGAGGAGAAACACAAGGGCAACAGGTGAACACAATCAGACAATTAGACTCACCAGGGAAACTAACGACAGGAGGAAAAACACAAGAAGAAGGACCAGACAATATACAAGAGGAAAACATGACAGGGAGAACAGCAAAGCACCCAAAACAAGACATACAAAACGTGACATAACACAACAATCCACAAACTGTGGTCTGGTGCAGAAAACGGACTATTAGGTGTGAATGCACCACCCTATTTTTCTTTTAAAAGGGAAAGAAAAGTGAATTAATTTTTTTTGCAGAATGTTATAACTTTCCTTTATTTTTATTTACTAACATTATTAACAGATCATTTGAGTTCTATAATGGATGGTGGAGCCAATTTTGACTAGTTAAATTCAATTGAATATCCTAATGCATCATATTTTAGGATAAAACCCAAATGTTATTGTGTTAGCGTCTCTTGCCGTTGAGTTTCGTATGGTTTAGTGTGTTTGTGTAGAAATTAACGATTTCCATTTAACGTTAATCCTTTTAAGCACACCCTTTTTACACTAAAGCTCTACTTTGTGAACAGCAAACCTGTGTTGTTATCAGCCAAACTTGTTATAATTAGCTGTAAGTCGTTTTGAACAGAGGTTTTATACTATTCAGTAAATATGACTATTATTCTAATAATAACTGCAAAGTTATGACACATTCAAATATAATCTGTAACAGATGTAGCACTTCATTTCAGACCCCAGTTTACAGCTTCCTGCCTACGACCTGCCTAAGACCAGTATATAGAAATGAGAAACAGATGATCATTTGAATGGTATTCAAATAATGCTATTGCTGTCTCCGCAGTCTGGCCTCCCGGTAACACGATACTGCAAAGGAATACATTTGCCTGTTTGATTCTATTGTAAAAAAAGAATTATTAAGTGTGCATGAACAACACAGTCCTGCTCTCACCTGTGCTTCACACACCTTGATGACAGATAATAATTTGAATATATTTGGATCAGATCGCAGTGAACGGCAGTCAGAGAGTTTGGAGACGCTGAAGAAGGACGATCAGACGAAGCTCTGCTGAGGTGGGTGATCTTTAAAAACAAATAATATATATATAAATATAGTAGTTACTTTCAGATATTTTGAGATGACATTTAGTCATTTGTGTGTATTCACTTTGGAGTAGACTGTTGATGATGTTAAAGCTGATGAATTGAGATTAACTTTATTTCCAAGGTGATTTCGTTTTTTTTATTTTGATTAAAACTGGTCTGCTGGTTGTTTGCACTTTAATGTTCTCACACATTAAGATCGACAGTCAGTCTTTTTTATAAACAAATATGTTGGGAAATCATTATCATTGTTAAATGTTTATTTGAGGTGGCATATCGTCCTCCCTCCAAATTCATCCAATAGGAAGCTAGGGTGGTTTGATTGGCAGTATGATCCCAGGGTCTGCTCTGAATTATGGGCTCAGAACAGTCTCATAATACACACATGCACACAGAAGGATCCACACTTGTATTTCTGGGTCCACACTTGTGTTTTTCAATGCACACACAAATGTGTTCCGTTTCATATGCATGTAAATAAAATCCAAACACAGAACAAAGTTTTACGTATTTTTGATCCACACATATTTGTTTTCCGTTTAAATCCCCTGAACCAGCAAACACAAACCGCTTTCTGTGCACGGATCGCTGTGCATTCGTATGTGGGTTTTTTGAGACTCCCCTGAAGCTCACCCGATTCGTACTTGTAATTTCTCTCATCTATAACCAATCAGATATCTCCTCCAGTCTAAGCCAATCACATGAGCGTGTTTATGTCCATATCGATCAGATCCAGCTCTCCTGATCGGCCTTTATAGAGAGCACCGATCAAACTATTTAGAGTGAATATCGGCCGATAATGACCGGCGGGGCTCCCCCCGTTGACAGTTCACTGTCTAGCACTGGCTTCGTAGTGCACTGATCCTTTAGGCTAAGCTAACCTGTAGCTGCTCCCTCCACACTCACAACAACTTCATACAGACATAAATAAAGCAGCTGTATTCGCCATACAGGAAACACACATTTAAAACGGTTTTGCCTGCCGTTCTTTTGTACACACAAACATTCATCAATGGTTCGGAAAGTGGCGCTGTACCTTAATAATATAAAGGCTTGTATTTGCGTGCATTTCCTGTTCGGAAACTGAGAGTGGAGGTGTCCTGAGATTAGCGCCTGCAGGCAGGCTGCATGGACCTGTCAGCTCCGGACTGCGCAAAATGCGTAAATGAAGCGCTACGTCATGAACGCAATAAATCTACCCTCGTGGGGGCGCGCTCATGTGATTGGCTTAGAATTGAGGAGACATCTGATTGGCTATAGATAGAAAAAATTACAAGTACTAATCGGCTCACCGTCAGGGGAGTCTCAAAAAACCCACACACGAATGCACAGCGATCCGTGCACAGAGAGCGGTTTGTATTTGCAGGTTCAGGGGATTTAAACAGAAAACTAATATGTGTGGATCAAAAATACATATGTAAAACTTTTTTCTGTATTTGGATTTTATTTACATGCATATGAAACGGAACACATTTGTGTGTGCTTTGAAAAACACAAGTGTGAATCCTTCTGTGTGCATGTGTGTATTATGAGAATGTTCTGAGCCCATACTGAATTGTCACAAATTAAAAAAGTTTGCGAGGAAAATGGAAATCTTTCTTGCAACGTTTAATTGGCGAGCCTGCCAGCATGGAGTAACAAAAGTAATCTGCATTAAGTGAGAAACAAAGTTACAGTTTTTTGTGATATCTTTAATATTAACACAAAAACCCTAAACCAGGCATCCTCAAAGTCCGGACTCCGGTCCGGATCCGGACCGAACCACCACTGTCTCTGGACTCTGAGCAAATTATACTTTTCATATGTATTATCTGTATAATCTGTATTATCTGTATTATCTGCGAGACACAACGCCTGCCACAACGCCTGCCTTATCCGTCTGCCACAACGCAACGAGTCAAAATTATCCGCCATGTCTGCAAACAGCGCTCTGGCGACACACACACACACACACACTGTTCCACTGTGTGTGTGTGTCTGTCAACGCTTTGGTCCAATCACATTCAGCAGCCCGTCAGCGTTTTTTTCCCCCACCAACAGTCTGCGAATCAGAGGCACAGGAGGGCGGGTCTTCGCGGAATGAAAATGCGTGTGTCGTCTCTTTCAACCTGTCTGAGTCAGCGCGGGAGCTTAAAAAATAAATAAAGTCAGAGCGAGAGTTGACAGCGCATCTAGTTGCATTTAGCTAGTAGTTTCAGCTGTAGCCTAGTGTAGCTAGTAAAGCTAGAAAAATGGCATGTTCAAAGATGACCAATAAAAGAAAAGTCGACAGTGAAAACCGGCAATTCAAAGATGAGTGGACTGCAAAATATGCGTTCATCCTCCCTCCAGCGAGCACCAAACCAATGTGCCTAATATGCCAAGAAACGGTAGCTCTTGTGAAGAGTGGCAATTTGAAACGGCACTATGAAACGAAACATAATTATTTTGAGGCGACCTTCCCTCAAAATTCAGCGGTAAGAACCACAAAAATAAATGGGATGGAATCCTCATATCAAGCTGCAAGCAGGATCCTTGTAACATCTATGTCACAAGGAGAAAAGGCAACTGAGTCCTCACTCAGAGTGGCATGGGTGTTGGCTAAACACAAGAAGCCATTCTCTGATGCAGAAATAATTAAAGAATGCATGACTGAAGTGATGGAGACCATGTTTGAAGGCAAACAAAAAGAGGAAATAACAGCTAAAATTAAGCAAATCCCCCTCTCAGATTCCACAGCAACCAGAAGAACGGAAATACTGGCTGGTGATTTGATTAATCAGCTTTGTGATGGAATCAAAAATGCACAGCGCATTTCCTTAGCTGTGGATGAGTCCACTGACACCACTGACAATGCTCAGTTGCTGGTGTTTGTGAGATTTTATGATGAGGCAAAGGGGGAGTTTGTTGAAGATGTGTTGGGCCTGACGAACCTCAGTGGACACACAAGGGGGGAAGACATTTATAAAGCAGTAATGGGAATGCTGAATGAAAGAGGGATAGATCTAAAGAAAGTGGTGTCAATTGCTACTGATGGAGCTCCAGCCATGATGGGGAGAGAGAGAGGACTGGTTCAGCGCCTGAAAGATCACCACCCTGACCTGATCTCATACCACTGCATAATCCACCAGTCTGTCCTTTGTGCAAGTCTTGGAGAAGTGTACTCTGAAATCATGGCAACAGTGATGAGACTCATAAACTTTTTGAGAGCATCATCTTCACTGCAGCATCGCTTGCTGCGAACATTCCTGACAGAGGTCAATGCAACTTTTGATGATTTGCTCCTGCACAACAACATCAGGTGGCTGAGCAAAGGCAAGGTCCTGGAGCGTTTTTGGTCCATTAGGAAAGAGCTGCAAGTGTTTCTGTCAGAGCAAAAGAGTGCAAAAGCAAAACAGTTCATGGAATTCATGCAAAATGAAGAGAAGATGGAAGCTGTTGCATTTTTGGCTGATATAACATCTCATCTCAATGACCTAAATCTCAAGCTACAGGGCAAGAACAACACAGTGTGTGAGCTGATGTCAGCAGTGCGTGCTTTCCAGAGGAAACTGGAGGTTTTCAAAAGTGACCTACAGGTAAGCCTTTTTAATATTTTCTACCACACACATTTCCTGGATTCCAATGAACACCTTTTTGATACTTTATCATACCCTTTTAAGCAGTGCTCCTTATATTTTTCTTATTTATTTTTTCCTACAGGAGGGACTGCTCCACTTCCCCAAACTTTTGGAACAGACCAAAGGAGACAATCGTCCTCAGAATCATGTTGGATTCCTGGAGAAGCTGATTGAAAACTTCAAGACTCGCTTTGATGACTTCAGATTAGGAAAACAAGTCCTACTGTACATTGAAAACCCATTTCTGGTCAGAAATGTCAGAGAGTTCTCTGCAGAAGCACAACAAATCTTCCCATGGGCCAGTGCTGCTTCTCTGCAAAGTGAGTTGATTGACCTCCAGGAAAACCTTGCACTGAAAGAGGCTGACTGTGACACTCCCACCTTCTGGACAAAGATGGTCACTGCAGCTAATTTCCCTCTCCTGCATAAGATGGCACTTCACATTCTCACAATGTTTGGCTCAACCTACAGGTGTGAGTCTGCATTCTCAACAATGAACATGGTGAAGAACAAGTACCGCAGCCGACTCACCAATGAACACTTGCATCAGTGTGTCCGCCTGGCCATCACGCCTTTTGTGCCAAAGTTCAAAGTCTTGGCAACAGACCAAAGGTGCCACTTCTCTCATTAAGCAACAGTGTTTGACACAATGTACAATAGTTCTGGACTTATTTCGACTTTGATTCCTGGGATGGTTTGATTCACTTCGAGACTGTTTTTGCAATCTCGTGTTAAGAATCTTGTTACAATTGTTTAAAAGTTTGAATGACCGTATTAAACGGACCTTTGTCTTATTGAACATTTTCTTTGTGGACCTTTAAGATTTGTATTTGAGTACCCCTGCCCTAAACCATATGCAACACAGCACTAAGAAAACAGTTACATAATCACGTATGGCAATCAGTGCGTCTCCAACACAGGTAATCTCTCTGAAAACCATGTTATCGTTTCTGCAAGATTAACAGAAGGTAACATTGTGTCTCTCTCTCCTCAACACCCCCTTCCCTTTTTAATGGTGATTCCTCTCTTTCTTCTTCCCAGGCCTCCATTTACACAAACATGTCTGTCAACTCTTCTTACTTTGATGATCCCCTCGATCCTCCCTCACCTGACTCCCCAAACAACTCCTCTTCTCACTTTATAAACCAATATTTAAGGTTCAGAATGACTTTCTACCTCTTCTCTGCTGCCGCCATATTATACACCCTCCTCCTACTCCCACTCATCATCTTCGTCCTGTACCTGGGATTCCAGAAGACGAGGAAACCACGCTCAAGTTCCATGGCTAAAAGTCACTCTGACCACTTCACCTATCACTTCACCTTCATGCAGCTGAATGAACTACTGGGGCTTACCCTCTTCTTCTTTAGCACATATTTCAATAACCAGGTGATGATGGCTGTTGGGATTTCACTTTTGAATGTCACCTCTGTTGGACAGGCTTTGTTTCACCTGCTCACCTGTGTGGAGCGCTACCTGGCTGTTGTTCACCCCGTCACCTACCTGGGGCTGAGGCAGGGGGCGGAGTCAGGATCAGAAACATCAGCATTGGATGTGTTTGATTTCTTAGCATCGGATATCTGGCTGTTCGGTATAAAGGCAGCAGTGATTTCAATGAAACCTTGGGTTTCTGCTTTTCGGTTTTACTCTTGTGTGTCCTCTTTTTCTGCAGCATTTCTGTTCTCTATGTTCTCAAGCGCCCAGGGCTGGGGGAAGGGGGCGGGACCAGGGAGCGGGTTGACCAATCAAAGCAGAGGGCTTTCTACACCATCATGGCCATAATGGGAGTGCTCTTGCTGAGGTTTGGGGGAGGTTTGATCGGCAGTACAATGAGTGGTTCAACAGAACTGAGCACCAGTGCTGTGTGTGCTGTTTCAATGTTTTCATTCTGGTTCGGTTTGCCCAGCAGTCTGGTTTTATTTCTGCTGTTTCTACACTGGGCAGGAAAACTACAATGCTGCGAACAAAAGACTGAATCAAGATGAGTGAAGGATTTAATGTGAGCATAAAATACAGTAAAAAAGAAAAAAGAAAAAGGAAAGCCATATTTAAACCTTTAAAATAGTGTATAATCAAAAATAAATATCTACAAATTGTGAAAAGATTGAAGATGAGTAAAAGCTTAATTTTGAGTTGGAGTGCAGGTATAAAAAATGGTATCATCTGCCTACAGATGCATGTTGCAAAAGGTAATTGGAAAAATAATATAATTTAAATTCAATGTAAATAATAGAAGACCAAACGTAGAGCCCTGTGGCACTCCATTACTGATTAAAGGCTTTTTTCATCACTATTAGCTGCTAAATTGAATGTGTTAACATGCTAATATTAGTTGTTTTGCATATATTGAGACACATATGATACTATTCCTGATGAAAGTCAAGCTAAATATCAATGTTGTTGATTGATAAGTTACCGATTACTACATTGTTAGCACCGATTGTATCTTTAGCGGCTGATTGTTTTTTACATTTTGGACATTTATTTTAGTGTTTACGATGTTTAAGATATTTAACTTTTGTTTTCACAAACCAGTTCTAATATAATGGATCTTATATTATAAGTTAATGTTGTATAATCATGTTATGGTATAACAATTTATATAATCACTTTATTTTAAAGAATGAATACATATCTTAATGACTTACTCTGTGTGTTCTGTTGTGTTTTTGCTGCGTCATTTCTATAGAAATAAGAAACAGATGATAATTTGAATGATATTCAAATAACGCTGCTGTTTTCCCAGCAGTCTGGCCTCCCGGTAACACGATACTGCAAATGAATACATTTGCCTGTTTGATTCTAACGTAAAAAAAGTATGATTAAGTATGCATGAACATCACAGTCCTGCTCTCACCTGTGCTCCTCACACCTTGATGACAGATGTGAATTTGAATATATTTGGATCAGATCGCAGTGAACGGCAGTCAGAGAGTTTGGAGACGCTGAAGAAGGACGATCAGACGAAGCTCTGCTGAGGTGGGTGATCTTTAAAAACAAATAATATATATAAATATAGTA
The DNA here is from genome assembly GCF_949606895.1 of Notothenia rossii. NCBI lineage: Eukaryota > Metazoa > Chordata > Actinopteri > Perciformes > Nototheniidae > Notothenia > Notothenia rossii. Next base: position 44,277,269 of record NC_136901.1, on the reverse strand, counting down.
GTTACTGTCAGATATTTTGAGATTGCATTAACTCATTTGTTTGTATTCAGTTTGGAGTGGACTGTTGATGATGTTAAAGCTGATGAATTGAGATTAACTTTATTTCCAAGGGGATTTCGTTTTTTTATTTTGATTAAGACTGGTCTGCTGGTTGTTTGCACTTTAATGTTCTCACACATTAAGATCCATAGTCAGTCTTTTTTATAAACAAATATGTTGGGAAATCATTATCATTGTTAAATGTTTATTTGAGGTGGCATATCGTCCTCCCTCTAAGTTCATCTGATGGGAAGCTGGGGTGGTTTGATTGGCAGTATGATCCCAGGGTCTGCTCTGAATTGTAACAAATAAAAAAAGTTTGCAAGGGAGCCGTAAATCTTTCTTACAACGTTTAATTGGCGAGCCTGCCAGCATGGGGCAACAAAAGTAATTGGCATTGAGTGAGAACCAAAGTAACAGTTTTTTGTGATATCTTTAATATTAACAGAAAAAACATAAACCATACGCAACTCAGAAGAAAACAGTTACATAATCACGTATGGCAATCAGTGTGTCTCCAACACAGATAATCTCTCTGAAAACCATGTTGTCGTTTCTGCAAGATGAACAGAAGGTAACATTGTGTCTCTCTCTCCTCAACACCCCCTTCCCTTGTTATTGGTGGTTCCTCTCTTTCTTCATCCCAGGCCTCCATTTACACAAACATGTCTGCCACATATTTTTACTCTGAGGAATACTTTGTTCTAAACGAATGTCTTCTCAACTACACAACCCTCATACTCTCTGTTGCCGCCATATTATACACCCTCCTCCTATTCCCACTCATCATCCTCGTCCTGTACCTGGGATTCCAAAAGTCGAGGAAACAGCGCTCCAGTTCCACGGCTACAAGTCACTCTGACCACTTCACCTATCACTCCACCTTCATGCAGTTGAATGAACTACTGGGGCTTGGCCTCTCCTTCAGTGGCAGATATTTCTTTCACAAGGTGACGTTTGATGTTGGGAATTCACTTTTGAATTACACCTCTGCTGGACAGGCTCTGTTTCACCTGCTCACCTGTGTGGAGCGCTACCTGGCTGTTGTTCACCCCCTCACCTACCTGGTACTGAGGCAGGGGGGCGGAGTCAGGATCAGAAACATCAGCATTGGATGTGTTTGGTTTATTAGCTTTGGATATATTCCCTTTTGGTATAAAGATATCAAGTATTTTCATGCATCCGTGACTGTCTGCTTTTTGGTTTTACTCTTGTGTGTCCTCTTTTTCTGCAGCATTTCTGTTCTCTATGTTCTCAAGCGTGCAGGGCCAGGGGGCGGGACCAGGGAGCGGGTAGACCAATCAAAGCAGAGGGCTTTCTACACCATCATGGCCATAATGGGAGCGCTGTTGTTGAAGTTTGGGGGAAATCTGATAACCTATGCATTGAGTGTTTCAAGAGTACTGAGCACCAGTACTGTGTGTGTTGTTTCAATGTTTTCATTCTGGTTCGCTCTGCCCAGCGGTTTGATTTTACCTCTGCTGTTTCTACGCGGAGCGGGAAAACTACAATGCTGCAAGCAAAACACTGAATCAGGATGAGAGTTGGATTATAATTTAAAGTTCTAAAGGTTATGAGCAGATGTAGAGAAGGCTATGTACTGTCGGCTAACATCTGCATTGGAAATAAGTGTAAGATTAAAAGGAAATATCTGGAAATCTTTGGGAATAGCCTGTTGATAAGTAAAAGCTTACATTGGATGTGACCACATACTGTATATCTTACTGAGTAATGAGACGGATACTCTTGAATGTGCAGGTCAGCTTTTTGAGTTGGAAAAAAACCAAACTCAATGATTATCTTATGTTCAGTTATTGATTTTTCTTTAATTGACTATTTTTTAACTTGTTTTAGCGGTTAAAGATGATTGACATGTGTGCGCATTAACCATTTCTAAGGTAGTATGATGTATCTTATATTATGAGTAAATGTGGTATAATATTGTATGACATCAAAAAAATGTAATTTAAATTCAATATAAATAGAAGAAGACCAAAGGTAGAGCCCTGTGGCACTCCATTACTGATTAAAGGCTTTTTTTCATCACTTTTAGCTGCTAAATGTAACGTGTTAACATAATAATATCAGTTGCTTCGCACATATTGAGGCAAATATGAGTATATATAAGTTAATGTTGTCTAATCATGTTATGGTATAACAATATATATAATCACTTTATTTTAAAAAGAATAAATGTCTTAATGACTTACTCTGTGTGTTCTGTTATGTTTTGTTGTGTCATATCTATAGAAATGACAAACCAATGATAGTTGGAATGATATTCAAATAGTGCAGCTGCTGTCTCTGCAGTCTGACCTCCCGGTAACACAATAATGCGAGACATAATTTGCCATTATTAATCTACCGTAAAAAGGTTTTATTAAGTATGCATGAAAAACACAGTCCTGCTCTCACCTGTGCTTCACACACCTTGATGAAGGATGTGAATTTAAATATATTTGCATCAGATAGAATAGAATTAGAATTGGGAGGGATGAAACCCTCTTTAATGGTCACACATGCAGAGCACACAGCACACAGTGACATTTGGCCTCTGCATTTAACCCATCCTATTACCAGGAGTCTAATACTAGGATCGCAGTTAACAGCAGTCAGAGAGTTTGGAGACACGGCAGAAGGACGTTCGGAAGAGACTACGCCGAGGAGGGTGAGCTTTAAAAACAAAGAAATTACTTACATTTGTAATGATTTTAAATTATTGCAGATTTAGATATAGTTTTAAATGTGTATTCACTGTGGAGTGGACCAACCCAGTCTCACAAAAAACGTGTAATAACTACGCTTTTGGTGTAAATACAGCCTATCTACCGATTGGATCAAATATAAAAGTCAGCCGAATTAGTGTTGATCCTGTGAGGAGACGTATTGTGTGAAAATAAATGTAAGATGTTGTTTAATTGCTGATATATTTATGATCCACGTCACGTTTTCAGTGTTGGCGGCAGTTCCTCATGTTTGTCTAGAAGTCTTCTCATCAAGGCTCTATACAATATTTCATACTTCTCGCATCAAATGACATCAAAACGCATTTTAATGGCCAAACTAACTTTAAAATAGGCATTTTCCACCGAGAATAAAACGAAGTTCGGCCATGTTTTTTTTCTCTGCAGGGAGAAATGTGAAGATCACGTGACATAGACGCCAGCCATTGGAATGAATGGTGAAAAAAAACGTAGGGATCTTACAATTTCCGAGGCGTTTTTGTAGAAATACTACGTCCGACGTTGTGGACCAACGTAGTTATTACACATTTTTTTGTGAGACTGGGTTGAGTAGACTGTTGATTCTGTTAAAGCTTATTGTTTGAGGTAAACTTCATTTCCAAGATGATTTAGTTTTTTTTAATGTTGTTCGTGACTTGTTTGCTGCAAAGGCATCATACAGCCTTACTTTAGAGTTAATTAAGATCCATAGTTTGCCTTTTTATAAAACAGATATGTTAAGAAATATGTTGAGAAATGATCATCACATTTAAAGGTTTGATTCCTCGTAGATCTTACTGTGTTTTAAAGAGTTACAATGCAACAACCTTTGTTAAATCAGCCTCTTTGGACTAGCTCAGGGCATCTCAAACTCCGGATCAAGATCCGGATCCGGACCGATCTCCAAATCAATCCGGACTGAACTCTGTGTCCCATTATTAAAACAATTTTTTTTTTTAAAGTAAAAAATATATATTCTGATTCTGATGTAAATTAAAGTGGACCTATTATGCTATATTGGACAAATATATTGTAGGGCCATACCTATACAAAACATGTCTGTAAAGTTTTTTGCTTAAAATACCAAACAGTTCATTAGCCATGCATCATACTGCTCATACCCCTCTTTTGCAGCCCTGTTAGAGAAATGCGGATTTTGGGTCCTTAGCTTTAAAAAAAAAAAAAAAAGAGGAGGAGGCGGCGGAGCTAATGCCCGATCAGAATTCTACCGGAGGTAAAGTTAAATTCTGCTGTGATAAAACGCCATCCTGTTCTAAACCACATCAAAGATTATTTCTGAAACAGTATGGAGCTCAAACGCTTTTTCTCTTGCGGGATTATCACAAGGTGAGTTCCTTTTTTTATTTCCTGCTTTACAATGTGGCAATCAAAAGGTTTTTATTATTGAATCTAGTTGGAAAAATAGATATTCTATGTTAACCAGAGTAGAAATCAGGATGTGAGGCGGTTAAAGTTTAACCTTTACCTCAAATTCCAGGAAACCAATGTAGTAGAAAATGTGATTGGTCAAGGTTAGAAAATGATATCTCACATTGACCTTTACTGTAGAAATAATAAATACTAGGGCTGTCAAGTTTTGCGTTAACGTGTTAATAACGCGTTAACGCAAAACATTTTTAACGCCACTATTTATTTTAACGTGCGATTAACGCATGTGTATTTGTCCTCGGCCCGCCCCGTAGTTTCAGATCCCAAAGGCTTGACGTTGTTGTTGTTGTTAGTTGGATGGTGGAAGATTCTAGAGATATGGATACAGAAAAAGGCCAAGCACACAGCTGATGCTGACAGCCCCCCTCCTGCCTCTCGCTTGCGGCAGACCACGCTTGAAAGTTTGCCGGTGAGACGCCTGGACAACAACAGCAACAGCTAAATGGGTGTCTACAGCTTAACATTGTGGAGGACGAGGGGCTGCGTGAGATCATTGGGATCGCATCCAACGTGTCGACTGCACATCACAGCGCATTATTTTTGACCCCTGTGGGAACTTCAGTCTCATGCTTTGACTGTTATGAAGACAGAGGAGCGGCATTTCACCGACAACTGTAAACAGGCTTGTCTGTTTGAGTAACTGGCTCAGTGCAGAGAAGTACACAGGGTTGGGAGAGAGTGTAAGAGAGAGAGAGGTTCCAGGTTGTTGTGTTGAGAATATTCAGGAGAATATTTGTCATTGTTCCAATGATAATAAACAAATATTTGCATAAAGCATATTTGTCCACTCATATGTTGATAAGAGTATTCAAAACTTGAAAAATATTCCTCTAAGGAACTTTTAGAACAGATACAAAATGTGCGATAATTTGCGATTAATCGCGATTAACTATGGACATCATGCGATTAATCACGATTAAATATTTGAATCGACTGACAGCCCTAATAAATACATATAGAAAACATGAGGTAGGATATCGTCCTCCATCCAATGGTAAGAAAGGGGGGTTTAATTGGCAGTATGATCCCGGGGTTTGCTCAGACTTTGTTTTCTGTCATTGACCAAATACATTTCTATTGCATCGTACTTTGACATCCTTAAGCAAATTCTTCTACACATGTTAGACCTCAGACTGATACAAAACAGTAAAGAAGTTAAGTGTTGGTGAGAGGGTCCGGACTCTTCACTGGCCCAGTTCAGGACTCTTTCTTCGGACGTTTGATTGGCGAGCCAGCCAGGTTGGGAGAGGAATTTCAAATACTGGTTACTGGAAACATTACAGAACTACTAACCACATTTTCATAATTTTAGCATCGACTTGGTACCAAAAGTATCTGTCTCTTATCCTTTACACCAGGGGTGCCCACACGTTTTTGGCTGGTGAGCTACTTTTGAAATGGCCAGCTCACCGAGGTCTACCAACTAAAAATAAAATCCCAAATTGCAAGGGTTGCTGAATAACACGTTTTATTTATACATGGGATGACTACAATAGGGCTGCAACAAACGACTAATTTGATTATCGATTAATCTATAGATTAATGAAACGATTAATGGACTATTCGGACTATCACTGTATGCCTTGCACAATTTCTCAAACGCTCTTATTTAACAATCAACTTTTAGATTTAGCTTGAGGTTCTTTTAGGCATGTGGAAACTAACAATGAAGACAATAAAGATGAATACTTGATTCAAAAATACAAATATTATTAAATTAACTTAAAAAATTGTGAACAAAATTAACATTGCTTTTTATTAATTATATAAATAATATTTCACATCAAAATAAACAACAATGTTTTAACAAATCGTATTAAATAATCTGATGATAGAACTGTAAACAGAATAGCTTAACATAACTCGGTGTGTTGCTGCTAGCATACATAACACCTGACGTGGAAACGTTACTCGTGGGTGGGGATACAGAGCTACTAGAAAGACAGTCGAACCCGGTGCATTCCTCCGTCTGAATGTGGAGCACTTTTGCTAAATGTTTAGACAAAGTGCTCGTGTTACCGCCCTTACATGCTAAACTCTCTTGGCAACGAGCATTGTCCACCTCAAGACGGGTAACATTTAACCACACCTTTGGAGCGCTTCTGTCCGCTATCCCCGCCGTGTGTTGCTGCATGTAGCAGCCGTGTGTGTAAACTGCCCCGCCCCCCTCGCACACAGACAGGGGAGAGAGAGATCTCGTCTGGATTTTTCGTGTTTATCGTGTTATTAACTCCTGAATTAAGTGGCAGGGAGGCCAAGGAAGGAGGGATCATGTTTATTTTAACGGAGCTGGATTTTTTTTTTTATGAATGACTCGCGATCTACCAGCATTGCCCCCGCGGTCGACCGGACAAACATGTCAGTCAACTCGTCTTTCTATCCTGATCTCCCCCTTCTTCCTCCTCTTCTCTCCTCCTCCAACAACTCCTCTCCTCGCTTTATGGAGGAATGTTTAACCTCTAAAGCACAAATCTACGTCTTCTCTGTTATCGACATCATCTACATCCTCGTCCTTCTCCCTTTCATCATCTCCGTCCTGTACGTTGGCTTCCAAAAGTCAAAGAAACCGCGCTCCAGTTCCTCGGCTACAAGTCACTCTGACCACTTCACCTATCACTCTATCTTCATGCAGCTGAATGAATTATTGGGGATTGCTTTGTTCTTCACTGGCGGATTCATCGGTCTCCAGAAGATGTTTGATTTAGGGATCGCACTTTTGATTGTCCCCTCTGTCAGAAAGGCTCTGTTTCACCTGCTCACCTGTGTGGAACGCTACCTGGCTGTTGTTCACCCAATCACCTACCTGGGGCTGAGGCAGGGGGGCTGAGTCAGGATCAGGAACATCAGCATTTGATCCACAGTCACATCATATATATTGTTATTTTGCTTTTCTTCTTAAGTGCTCTCTCTTTCTACAGCATTTCAGTTCTCTACGTTCTCAAGCGTCCAGGGCCGGGGGAAGTGGGCGGGAACAGGAAGCGGGTTGACCAATCAAAACAGAGGGCTTTCTACACCATCATGGCTATGGGGTCATACTTTTGAGGTTTGGGGGTAATCTGATACATTATTTTATATATATTATATATTTATATGTGTATTTATATAGTCTTAAAGTTACAGCCAGCCCTTTTCATTTTATTTCTAATTGTTAACTCTTTTCCACTTTAAGTATCTGTATTTGAATGTTGAGCACACTGTAACAGAAGAATGTCCCAATTTGTGATTAATAAAGTATATCTATCTTTGAGTGCAACATTAATGCTGATGTGGCCCGCGATGAAATTGAGTTTGCCACCCCTGCTTTAGATGATATGAAGTAGGAAGAAGTGTATTTTCTTACCTGTATTTGTGAGCACGTCGGTGTTAAAGTCCTCGAGGATCCGGAGCCTGAGCTCCACGTATTTCTGAGTTATAATTATCCCAGGTTTCCTCTTTTTATTCTGAAATCTGCGGGAAAAGACCAGAAAATGTGGGTTAATTAAAACAATGGGAATAAAACCATTGAATTATCCTATTGTTGTTTGTTTCATTGTTGAGTAAACTTAATTAAAACACTTGTTGATATAATAACCTTGATGGCGTTTGATTGGTCGATTTTTCTGGTTTCTCTGGATGCTCCTCCTCATCTTCATCTTGCTCCTCTTCATCAAGGTTGCTGCCCTTCTCGCCTTATATAAAAACATACAGAAATAAGTTCTTTCCACTTCACATTTATGAAAAGTTGTTTGTGGGGTGTTTTTAAAAGAGGATACTGTATAGAGAACATATGTGCAAAACTCCAGTTGAAAAACGTGCTATTCTAATATCTATCACCCACATTTGTATCATATAAATGGGGGAAAGATAATGCAATACCATTAAAAACATCACTTGTGTCTAACTTTAATTCGGCATTCAAAAAGCAGCAAGGCGTGAAAAGGAAATAGCCAACAATCAGATGTGTAACTCTGATTAACTTCCCCTTATTTACATTACAACTTACAAGTCTTTCTATGTGTTAATTGGTCAGTAACAGCAAGGCCGAATCAAAGAGCATGTTATATTCATTAAATACACGTCTTAAGTTAAGTGTGTTAATGTAATACATGCGTTAGTGTTAGCAACCACTTACATATTAAATTGCTAAAGATCTTAATGGACTTCGGCATAGATCTCCCTCTCTCAATATAACAAGACGTTTTAATGTAAGTTAATACTCGTTTATATGTTAAAACAAAGCAGAATTAAAGAGTGTGTTATCTCCCTTAAATAGACGTCTTGAGTGTGTTGATTGAATATAAGCTTTAGAGTTTACAACCAATTAAACATTACATCGCTAAATCTCCTAATGGACTTCTGCATCTCGCTCTCTGATTATAACAGGACTTTAGTGGTTTAACGGTCAAATGCATCCTTGTTTGTATGTTAAAACAAAGCCGAATTAAAGACTATGTTATTTACCTTACATAAATATCTTAAGTGTATTAATTCAGTATATATTAAAGAGTTTACAACAGATAAACATTAAATCGCTAAATATCTTAATGAACTTGGGCATTTCCCTCTCTGATTGGACCAGGACTTAGTGGTTTTAAGGTAAACTCCATACTCGTTTATATGTTAAAACAAAGCCGAATTACAGTACGAACATGAATCGATAAAGACCTACCTTCAGTGTGATCCTGCAGGAGCTCCATCTGGATCTTGTGTGTGTGTGTGTGTGTGTGTGTGTGTGTGTGTGTGTGTGTGTGTGTGTGTGTGGGGGGGGGGGGTGTGTGGGGGGGTGGGTGGGTGTGTGTGTGTGTGTCTGGGTATGGGTGTGTGTATTTGATAGATTTTTCCAAAACAAATTTTAAAGTAAGAAGCTTCTTTGTCTGTAAAAAATGTCGGTTTACATTTTTTTATACACTCTAAATACATCAAATAAAAATAAAATATGAATAAAAATAAACGTATTCAATAAACAATATACATTGAAAAAATTGAAATATTATCTTTTTTTCACCTGTTCTTAAATCGTGTTACCACTGCTTCTTTATTATACTTGCAAAATCCACTGTTTTCCATGTTTCCATGTGTTATGATTGTCAGGATATTAAGCTGGAGCAAATTAAAATGAATAATGCATTATGCAAACAACGTGTCAGAACCCTGCCGAGCATAAAACAACAAGAACATCATATCACCTGCATTCAATCAGTGAGACACCTGAGACCTGCACACACCTGGTCCCTCTCAAGGTAAGTCCATCTCACCTCTTAAAGGAATAATGTACAATGCAATAACGTCTAGATTAAGGCTATGGTGCAGAGTTTGCATTTACAGAATCCAGAACATTGTAAATCAAAGGATTTCATGTATTTTTTAAGTGGGCCAAGTTGTGTTCAATGTTGTCTTATTTTAACAAATGAAAATGAAGGTGTTAGAGTGTATTATATTTCCCTTTTAAAGAGTGTTTATATCATTTGCTTTCTCTAAACTCATATTGTTTGCCTCTAAAAGGTAATTACTTATAACCTTCATTGTGGTTTTGTTAATACTGATCTTAATATATTTATTTGCATTTCTGAGCAAGAAAAGGGCCACTCGTCTCATTTGTTTGATCTACATACGAATGTTGTAGTTACAGAACGGGTTGTGTTGTTCAGGCGGATGCTGTTTCCTTTCTGACTCTTTTTATTTGAAGTAAATTACATTTGAAGTACATTTCCCTCAAATGTAAACAAAACATTTAAATATCTTGTTATGCAGTTTTAACTTAAAGTTAAACTCTGGCCGTTTTTGGACCAATTTGGATCCCATATTATGTTACAGTCCAAGTATACATACAATTTGTAGCATGGAAAGTTATGCTCAAATTGGTTCTTGAATTGTAAAACACTAAGCTACACTTAGCTTTGCTTCAAAACTTCTATCAAGTCGAGAAAAGTTTGAAAACTCCCTTCTTCTTCTTGCTATCTACTGAACGAGTGCTAACGTAAGGCTTAACACAAACTATGAACTCTATGCTACCAAATAATTTAAATTATAGTTGAAATGCATGAAAGTAACTTGTTTTAAATTCAGATTACAGTAATCCAGATTTTAAAGTGAAATATATCTGAATATCGAACAACATCTGATTGGACAATGGGGGAACAAATAGGTTGCTGTTCTGATGTTGCTGCTAAGACCAAATATGGTAAAAGTGAGGATCAGATTTCTTATTGTCTATTGATTTGAACACGATCCGTGTATCCATCATTTCCTGGTCTTCTCTAAAGAAGAGGGACCAATGAAAACGTTGTCATGTTGCCGTTGTTCAGCATGGAAACATTCATTAGCTAACAATGACATTATTGTTCTATTAATATAAAGGGAGGTCAGGTACTCTTTAAAACAGCTGCTAGTTATGGGTACTTTTTACTGAAGTACATTTCAAAGCCCATACTTCTTTACTTTTACTTGAGTAAAGAAGTTTAGTCAGTACTTCTACTTTTACCAGGGAAGCGGGAAGTTAGTCAGATTTGGGGGTGCGGGGGGGGGGGGTTCGCGCTTACACTGTACTGTAGGTGCGCCGTGTTTGCACTTCAGATGAGGCTCCCTCCGCAAAATGAGGCCCCATCCGCAAGGGGAGGCCCCACGCAGTCTGCGTGATCTGCGTGTAGGGAGGGGCGGCCCTGTGTAATAACGTCATATTAAATGCAGTCATTTGGTCTTTAGCAACAGCTTGTGAGAGCAGTGCATTCATCGGTGTTCGTTTTAATGCTGCCAGTTTGTTGACGGCCCGTGCATTGATGGGACTTCTCATGCTCCCTACATTTTTCCTCTGCCTTTCGCCAGTTGTTAAACCCTGCTTTCACAAAACTCCCATCCCTGATCTTGTCTGCACTGACAAGCTTATTTTCTATAGCAGAGCAACCAACCCAGTCTCACAAAAAAACGTGAAATAACTACGTTGGTCCACAGTTATTTAGTTATTGCACGTTTTTTTGTGAGACTGGGTTGGAACAACAGAAGAAGCACACTGCATTATCACTTTGTCTTATACAGTTAAGCTTTTTATAGACTGCTCACACTAAAATGCTTTCTCAAAAATAGTAACTCAAAATAAAACTTTTGTGTTGATTTGTTTAGTGAACTTGTTGGCGTTGCAGTTACAACTCTCGGCCAACAGATGGGGGTGCTGCAGCCCCCTCACCACTCCCCCTTCCCGCATTCCATGCTTTCACCAGAGTATTTTTAAACATGAGTATCTGTACTTATACTTGAGTAAAGGATGTGTGTACTTTTGCAATCTCTGATAATTGTCTTTTGATATTTTTCTCCTCAGGCTTTCAACCATCAATCATGTTTTTCAACTCTTCCTCCAACGCCTCCGTGATTTCCTGTTTCTCAAACCCCAACGCCTACCCTTTCGTCTTCTCGTGCTCCGAAAATCTCTTGAGCTCCGCCATCCTCGCCTCCTTCACCGTCACCAACCTCCTCTTCCTCCTGCCCATCTACATCCTCATAATCTGGATCGGTTTCCGACGATGGTGGCGCCAACGCTCCGTTTCCTCCGGAATAACGAGCCATTCGGACGCCATCACTTACAACATGGTGACCTTAGAAATCGTTGCTGTTTTGGGAGTCACCCTCTTCTGCATCAGCATGTTTTCCTGCAGTGCGGGGACGATGACGGCTGGGTATTATATGATATCCTTCACTTACCCCGGACTATCTTTCCTGCACTGTATGACTTGCATAGAGCATTATCTGGCTGTCGTTCACCCCGTCACTTACCTGGGCTCGAAGCAGGCGGGCGGTATCCGGATCAGGAACATAGCCATCGGTTTAGTTTGGATTGGGTGCTTCGGAGTAACAGTTAGGAACGTTTTAACATTCCCGGATTTCCCCATCTTCGTTGTTTTAGCCATCGTAGCCCTATGCTTATCCGTCGTTTCTTTCTGCTGCATCTCCGCACTCCGTGTTCTGATTGGACTCGGGAAAGTGGGCGGGGACAGGGAACGGATCGACCAATCAAAGCAAAGGGCTTTCTTTACCATCTGCTCCATATTGTCTACACTGATGATGAGGTTTACTGGTTTATTGGTTGGCAATTTCATGCTGGGCGGAGGAACAGAGACACATACATGTTCGTTGCTTATGTCCGGGTTCTGGCTCTGTCTGCCAAGCAGTCTCATTCTACCTCTTCTATTTCTACAAAGAGCGGGAACACTAGCATGTTTAAGCCCCAACAGGAATCAACAGTGAAAGCTAGATTTAGATAACAGAATAGGAGTGAGAGTGAGTCAGCTATTAGTTGAGATAACCTGTGAAAATGTGCCTTGTAGAAGAAGTAGTAATAATAATAATAATAATAATACATTTAGTTTCTATAGCGCTTCTCATCTGCCAAGACAAATCTAGTAGGAAGGACAGTGTTAGGTTACTTCTAGGACATTGGAGGTCAGGGTTTTAGGCAACTACTAGATCAGTACACACACAGTGAAGCTAAATGAGAATCTTAATGGGACTATACTCTGTCTTCTGGGTCTTGAGCTTGATGAATCCGATGTCTCCGCTGAAGATTAGATTCACAAAAAGTTCTCGAAACTCAAGGCTTTGTCTGAAAGTTCTTGTCTTGTTACGATATCTGAGAGGACCCAAACGCAGGACACGGCAGAGTGTTCAAAAAGGGTTTATTAGTGAACAAAAGGTGTGGGAAGGATAATCCGGCAGGAGTGGCGAGGAAGTGGAGGCTGGTGACGACAACACGGCGGTCAGAGAATGATCCTGGAGCACAGGAAGAAAACACGTTAGCGTCAGAACATCCAGAAATAAGGTAGCTGATAATGCTGAGTAGCCTGGAGGTTTACCACTGTGGTTTAACAACGATCTGGCGCCGACAGGTTGTGGAGCCTCTGCTGATATGCCGTTGTAGATGGCTGATGAGAATCAGGTGTGAGGGTGAACAGCTGATTGCAGCAGGTGAGCCGGGAGCCAGAGTGACAGCCACCACGCCCACACAACAGGCAAAGGGAAAACATCCCCAAGGACGCGGCTGGAAATGGACAGCCACCACAGTACCCCCCCCTTAAGGGACGCCTCCAGGCGGCCTACCTGGTCTACCAGGTCTACCAGGGTTATCCCGGTGGAAGTCCCGTACCAGGGACGCGTCGTCGATGTTTCGCCGGGGAACCCAAGACCTCTCCTCCAGGCCATAGCCCTCCCAGTCCACGAGATATTGGAATCCCCTTCCACGGCGACGAACGTCCAACAATCGCCTGACGGTGTAGGTTGGGTGACCATCGATGATGCGGGGGGGTGGGGGAAGAGTCACTGGAGGAGACAAGGGGCTGCTGGCAACCGGTTTTAGCAGAGAAACATGAAAAGTAGGGTGAACCTTCATGTGTGGGGGAAGCTTGAGCTTGACTGCAGATGGGTTAACAACAGAGTCGATGATGAAGGGGCCGACATAACGTGGCGTGAGTTTTTTAGACTCTGTCTTGAGTGGGAGGTCTTTGGAGGAAAGCCAAACACTCTGACCTGGTAAGTAGTTGGGGGCCGGGGTCCTGTGACGGTCTGCGATGAGGCGGTTGCGGGCAGCGGAACGGAGCAGGGCGGCTCGGGTGTCCTTCCACACCTTACGACAGCTTCGAAGGTGGGTCTGAATGGAAGGAACAGCAACTTCCTCTTCCTGTGCTGGAAACAGGGGTGGTTGAAAACCCATGGCACAATGAAAAGGTGAAATACCTGTGGCTGCATTTGACAGGGAGTTATGGGCATATTCGATCCATGGCAGATGTGGGCACCATGAAGAGGGGTTCCTGAAAGCCACACAGCGGAGAGCCGCTCCCAGGTCCTGGTTGGCCCGTTCCGTTTGCCCGTTTGTTTGAGAATGATAACCCGACGACAGGCTCACCGATGCTCCCAGAGCCCGACAGAAGACTTTCCAAACGTGGGAAATGAACTGGGGACCCCGGTCAGAAACGATGTCGGTGGGGATTCCATGTAGTCGAACAACGTGGTTGACCAGAAGATCTGCAGTCTCTCGGGCTGTGGGAAGCTTGGGGAGAGCAACAAAGTGTACCATCTTGGAAAATCTGTCCACAATAGTTAGGATGATGGTATTACCTTGTGAGAGTGGAAGTCCAGTAACAAAATCCAAGGCCACATGCGACCAAGGGCGACTAGGTACTGGCAGCGGGCGAAGCAGACCAGAGGGAGGTTGGTGGGAGGACTTGGCGCGGGCACATACTGTACAGGCAGCAACAAAGACCCTGGTGTCTTGAGCCATGGAAGGCCACCAGAACCGCTGTCTGAGGATAAACAGTGTGCGATGGACACCAGGATGACACGAGAGACGGGAGGCGTGTGCCCACTGCAGGACCTTGGAGCGGACAGAGATAGGCACAAAGAGATTATTAGCTGGGCAGTTACCTGGGTTAGGCTGCGCCCGCTGAGCCTCCTTAACAAGTGACTCAATCTCCCAAGTAACAGCCGCTACCACGCAGGAGGCAGGCAGGATGGTGTCTGGACCGGCAGCTGGTTCTTCGGAAGCAAACTGGCGAGAGAGAGCATCCGGCTTGAGGTTCCGTGACCCTGGGCGGTAGGTAAGGGTGAATGAGAAGCGACCGAAATACAGAGCCCATCGAGCCTGACGGGAGTTAAGGCGCTTGGCAGTTTGGATGTAAGCCAAGTTTTTGTGGTCTGTCCATACAATAAAAGGGAGCTCAGCTCCCTCCAGCCAGTGTCTCCACTCCTCTAGGGCAAGTTTGACAGCCAGCAGCTCTCTGTTACCCACGTCATAGTTTTTCTCAGCTGGAGTGAGGCGGCGGGAGAAAAATGCACAAGGGTGTAATTTTTGGTCTCTTTCCGAGCGCTGGGAAAGAACTGCGCCTACCCCGGTGTTGGAGGCATCAACCTCCACAACGAACTGGCGAGAGGAATCAGGGTGGATGAGCACAGGGGCAGTGGTGAAGAGTCTCTTTAGCTCCGAGAAGGCTGCATCGCACTCTGGGGTCCAGAAAAAGCCAGTTGTAGGGGAAGTGAGTCTGGTTAAAGGGCCCGCCACTCTGCTGTAGTCTCTGATGAAGCGCCGATAGAAATTGGCGAAACCAAGAAACTGTTGAAGCTGTTTCACTGAGGTTGGTTTTGGCCACCCTGCCACTGCTTGGATCTTCTCAGGGTCGGCCCTAATCTTTCCTCCCTCAACGATGTAGCCCAGGAATGAGACTGTGTTGACATGGAATGCGCATTTCTCCGCCTTCACAAAGAGTCTGTTTTCCAGGAGTCTCTGCAGCACCTGCCTGACATGGATAATGTGTTCCTCCTGGTTACGAGAGAATATAAGGATGTCATCCAAGTAGACGAAAACTGATCGGTTGAGGAGGTCACGGAGCACATCGTTAACCATCGACTGGAAAACTGCTGGGGCATTCATCAGTCCAAAAGGCATTACCAGATACTCGAAGTGACCGAGTGGTATGTTAAAGGCCGTCTTCCACTCGTCCCCTTCTCGGATTCCGACGAGGTGGTAGGCATTGCGGAGATCCAGTTTGGAAAAAATTGTGGCTTCCTGGAGGGGTTCAAAGGCAGAGTTGATGAGGGGTAATGGATATCTGTTTTTTACAGTGATGGTATTAAGACCCCTGTAATCAATGCAGGGCCGCAGTGAGCGGTCCTTCTTGGACACGAAGAAAAAACCAGCTCCGACCGGGGAGGAGGATGGGCGGATGACACCGGCAGCCAGGGAGTCATGGATGTAACTCTCCATGGATTTCCTCTCAGGGCGAGACAGGTTGAACAGACGGGAGGAAGGCAGAGGGGCCCCGGGAAGAAGGTCAATGGGACAGTCGTAGGGTCGATGAGGGGGAAGAGAAAGAGCTCGCTGTTTACTGAACACTTCTCCCAGGTCATGATATTCAGTGGGGACAGATGACATGTCAGGCGGCTCGATCTTGGGTGGTGGAGTGGCGGTCTCTGCAGGCGGTAGGGCAGACTGCAGGCATGAGGATAGAAAAAAACAACTCCAACTAAGGATTTTGCCAGTTACCCAATTAATCTGGGGGTTGTGTGTTCTTAACCAGGGATGGCCCAACACTATGGGGGCATGAGGTGAGGAAATTAGGTGAAACTGAATAACCTCACGATGGTTTCCAGACAGAATGAGGTTTACTGGCAAGGTGCGGTGAGTGACTTGGGCCAGGAATTTACCATTAAGAGCATTAGCATTAAGAGGTGAATCTAACACTTCGGAGGGAATTCCTGCCTGAACTGCAATATTAATGTCCAAAAAATTCTCGTCCGCCCCCGAGTCCACTAAAGCGAGCAGAGGTAAGAACTGTTGGTTGCAGCAAAGCACGGCTTCTAGCTGCGTTCTGGGTCGGGGGTTGAGAGAGGAGGAAGGGCTCGCCAGAATCCCCACACCTACTGACGAGCCTGACCTTTTGGCAGATTAGGACAGGAGGAAACGAGATGGCTGGTTTGGCTGCAATAAACACATTCCCCAGCCTGGATCCTTCTAGCACGCTCAGATGGTGAGAGGTGGGCCCTTCCCACTTGCATGGGCTCGTCTTCTGGGGGTGAGGCCGTGTAAGGAATCGGGAAGGATCTGGAGATTGGGGCAGTGGCAGTCCCAATTTGGGGATCAGGTGAGGAGTAGCTGGGATTGGGGTGACGGCTATTCCTATCCCTACGTCTCTCTCTGAGGCGATTATCAATCTTGATAGCTGTGGCAATTAAATTATCCAAGCTGACTGGATCATTCCTAGCAGCTAGCTCGTCTTTAATTGCTTCGTTCAGCCCCTGAAGAAAAATATCCTGCAATGACTCGTTATTCCAGCCTGAGTCTGCAGCAACTGTTCTAAACTCAACTGAAAATTCGGCTACACTACGGGAGCCCTTCCGGAGAGAAAGAAGGCGCCTGGAAGCCTCCCTCCCTCGTATCGGGTGATCAAAAACTTTTTTCATTTCGGAAATGAAAGTATCAAATGATAAGCAAATGTGTGGCTGGCTCTCCCTAACAGCTGTAGCCCAATCTAAAGCACTCCCCTTCAACAGACTCATTACGTATGCTACCCTAGCCCCATCTGTATGATAAGTACTGGGCTGCTGCTCAAAAACGTACACTGGAACAAAAAGGCTCTACAAATCCCCAAATTTCCAGCGTATCGCTCCGGTGTGGGAATGACGGCCTCTCGTAGCTGATAGAGAGGTGCGGCAGGAGCGGGAGGAGGGGCTGCCGGCTGTGCAGCGGGCTGCGGAGGAGAATACTGTGTGGTGAGCAGTTCTACTTGCGTGCCGATCCTTTGCACGTTAGCGGAGAGGTTCCGGAGAGTCTCCACTACCTCACGGAGAACCACAGCATGATGCCCCACGAGAGCGCCTTGACTGGCCAGGGCTTGGCTGAGTTCGTCCGCAGTCTTGGACTGGTGGCCTGTGTCCGCTGGGTCCATGCTGGCCAGATCGTTCTGTTACGATATCTGAGAGGACCCAAACGCAGGACACGGCAGAGTGTTCAAAAAGGGTTTATTAGTGAACAAAAGGTGCGGGAAGGATAATCCGGCAGGAGTGGCGAGGAAGTGGAGGCTGGTGACGACAACACGGCGGTCAGAGAATGATCCTGGAGCACAGGAAGAAAACACGTTAGCGTCAGAACATCCAGAAATAAGGTAGCTGATAATGCTGAGTAGCCTGGAGGTTTACCACTGTGGTTTAACAACGATCTGGCGCCGACAGGTTGTGGAGCCTCTGCTGATATGCCGTTGTAGATGGCTGATGAGAATCAGGTGTGAGGGTGAACAGCTGATTGCAGCAGGTGAGCCGGGAGCCAGAGTGACAGCCACCACGCCCACACAACAGGCAAAGGGAAAACATCCCCAAGGAGGCGGCTGGAAATGGACAGCCACCACATGTCTAGTCTTGAATCAGGATCTTTCTTTGGAAATCATGACCAGTAAACTTCCTTCTCAAACTTTATGTTAGCCAAGTTACTGCCAAGACATAAGAGGTTATTGCTCGGGCTTCCCTTGACAGTAAAGGGTTGTAGGATATTGCTCAGGCTTAAAGGGTTTTAGGATACTACTGTATCAGTACACAAACAGTGAACTTAAAGGTCACCTATTATGCAAAATCCACTTTTTTCTATGAATCCGATGTCTTTGCTGAGGTTTAGATTCACAAAGAGTTCTTAAAACTCCTGTGGGTTTAAACTTTAGAAACTCAAGGCTTTGTCTGAAAGTTCTTGTCTTGTGGATCAGGATATTTCTTTGGAAACCAGGACCAGAAAAGGTCCTTTATCAATCAATCAATCCATCACATTTATTTATAAAGTAAATTTAAAAACCACCCACGTTGACCAAAGTGCTGAACAGAACAGAGCAGCTGACGTGACCTTTAGATAAATAGATAAGTAATCAAAAAAAAATCAAAAACGATCAAAAAGGATCAACGACATAAACATACATACAGAAAGGTCATATGCACAACAAACATAGGCCCAGGCACAATCAGCCAGATATGGAAAAGTCAAACGCTAGTCAATGTCACAGTCAATGGAGAGGGCCGGTCTAATGGGGAGGGGGATGCTGTTCTACTGTCTTGGGGCTTCAATAGCAGAAGCTTGGTCGCCCCTGAGTTTAAGTTTGGAGCGTGGGACAACCAGGAGCCCCAGGTTAGCCGACCTGAGGGGCCTGGAGCTAGAATATGTTATAAAGAGGTCTGCAACATAGGAGGGGCCCTTTATACCCAAATAAGAGAAGTTTAAAGTCAATTCGGAGCCGTACTGGCAGCCAGTGGAGAGAGGCCAGAATGGGGGTAATATCTTCTTCCGGCTGCCTGTGAGGAGCCTGGCTGCGGCGTTTTGGACCCGTTACAGACGGGACAGGGGTGACTGACAGGTCCCAGTATACAGGGAGTTGCAGTAGTCTAAGCGGGATTAAATGAAGGCATGGATGACTTTCTCTACATCTTTAGAAGACAGTAACGGCTTTATTTTGGCGATGGTTCGAAGCTGGGAAAAACTGGCTTTAACGACTGCATTGACCTGTTTGTCAAACTTAAAGGCAGAGTCCAATACAACACCAAGGCTTTTGACATAGAGTTTGATGAGGGCGGACAGGTTTCCAAGACTGTTAGTAAATGCTTTGAGGGATTCAGGGGGGGGGGGCGAAAAGGACAACTTCCGACCTGCTTTTATTTAGCTGCAAGTCGTTTTGTGCCATCCAACCCTTAATTTCCTCAAGGCAGTTCATGAGGTTCTTAATATTGGACTGGTCGTTTGTTTTTAGGGGGAGATAGAGCTGTGTGTCATCCGCATAACAGTGGAAGGAAATGTTATATTTTTGTATGACTTAGTCGAGAGGAAGCATGTAAATAGAGAACAGAATAGGACCTAGGATGGAGCCTTGTGGGACACTGTGGGAGAGACTAGCTGGGGGGAAGAAAAATGCCCATGTTGATGGAGAAGCTTCTGTTGTTGAGGTAAGATGTGAACCAGTCTAAGGCAGTGCCATCAACTCCACTGCGTAGTGGAGGCGGTGTAATAAGATGCCATGATCTACTGTATCGAACGCCGCGCTGAGGTCAAGAACAATCAGGATGGCACAGTTACCAGAGTCAGCAGAGAGGAGCAGGTCATTGTACACTTTCAACAAGGCAGACTCTGCTATGGTGGGGCCTAAAACCTGATTGAAATCTTTCCAAGATGTTATTTTGGTGTAGGAAGGGCTGCAGTTGACTGAGAATAACGTTTTCAAGAACCTTTGAAAGGAATGGAAGTTTAGATATAGGTCGGTAGTTAGAAATAAAATAATTCTTCACACTTAGCAGGACACATGTCTAAGCTGGTACTGGGGGCGGGGCCGATGATAGAGTTAATGGTACTGATTAACACCTTGAGAGTTGTTTGAAATTAGTTTGGACAAGTGGAGAGAGCTCATCAGTTTTAAGCCAGGTTTCCGTCACCATCAGGAAATCCAATCCACGGGCTGTAAAAAAGTCAAGGAGGATCAATGTTTTATTTGACACAATCAGAGACAAACAGGAGCGGCAACAGGCGACAACGAGCAGCCAAACACAGCGGCGCGGTCAACTTTTTTTGATGAGTAGACAGAATAACGTTACTGGCAAGACATTAGAGGATATTGCTCAGGCTTCTTTGACAGTAAAGGGATGTTGCTATTGCTTGCTAATGTGTGCAGGAATCCTGAAACTCTGATATCACTCTGCATTTTATCACTTTCTGTCCACTGGTCTGGAAATCAATGCTTTTCTGAATGTGTTTGTGGTTGTTAGCCTGAGGTCTGGGGTTAACAAACATGTTCTAGTCAAGGTTTCCTCCAAGATTCTGAACTAGGTGTCTTCAGACTTCCTGTCCCTGCACAGAAATGGACCCAAATGTCCAGAGGAATACCAACAAGGACCAACTTGCATCACAACACAGGTGATAAGACTTTCTTTATAAACTTACTTTTTTAAAGACTGTGACCCAGTCACAATGACCTCTAGAAGGTTCTTTGCACATCTTTGATTATAAAAGTGTTGCAGAATAGATGGATAGTTGAACATGTATTGTAACAAAGTGACAGCGTGCATAATGTACTAAGGTTTGTGTGTTGTTTTGGGATGTTCACCCATGTGAGGAACCAGCATCAGCTTTGTTTTTCTGTAGATCTATAATGGATGCGGTTCTAGACACAGACTTATTGTTGGTTTTGTAAAATGCAAATAACTCCCAGGTCTATTTTCCTCCGTGTAATCCAGTCACACCTACTCTAACTTTATATCTTTAAAGCAGACAGCTGTGTACTGCAGTCAGCGGTGGAAACAGGAAACAACATGAAAAAGGTTTGTCGATTTGAATGGGATGTAAATCTAGTACCAATTGTTATTGACATGGTATTCATTGGTATACACAGTCTTTGTTTACTGGTTCTCACCACTGATGTTACCCTCTGCCTTAACCAAAGAGTTACTAATGAAGAATGGATTGGTCTTGTCATGCTTTGGTCTTCGGTCACCAGTGGAATATATTGTACTCACAGCACATAAGAGTTAGGTGGAGTTGTTTATGTTTAAACCTCATTGTGGCTTGACTAAATAACTACATTATGGGCCTCTAACATGTAAGATGATTGGGCTTTTATCCTAAATCTCTCTTATCTCTATATGTGTTCCAAGATTTAAAACACTCTGAGATTTGAGCACAGTTAACCCCCTTTAAATCTAAGTAAAGATACCGGTTGTGCGCAAATGTAAGAGCTTCAAGTCATGGATTCAAAAGTATTAATACCAACAATGTAAGAGAAGTTTGAAGATGTTTAAGTAAAGTAAAGATGGGAGTTGTTAATGGGATGCAAAACAAAAAAAAATAGCACGTTGAAGATGATAGATGTTTTTAGATTTTCATCTTGAGCTGTAGGCTCGAAATCCTAGTAGAACATCAGACTTGGTGCATGACGCCCTGTTAAGCATCTCTTTTGCATACCTGCCCACCAAACAGTTGCATGTCCATATTTTGACTCCTAATCTTCTCTCCAGGCGATGAACTCATCCTCCTTCAACGCGACCCTCCCCTCCCCCAGCCTTTCCTTTCACACAGCATGCTTGGACTCCTTGGGCGAATGAATGATGAAGAGAAGTCCCTGTTTCTACTAACCAGTAGCTGAAGCTCGTCTAGTTTATTGCTTATGGAGCGCACGTTGGAGAGAAATATTCCGGGTAGCGGTGTGCGAAGTCCGCGGCTCGGGAGGGGCACCAGTGTCCCGGCTCTTTTCCCTCTCCTGTGACGTTTGAGTGCTCGAATGCAGGTGAGGGAACCTTTTACGAGAATGTCCAGTAATTCCACGGAAGAACAGAGAAAAGTGGGAAAGTAATCTGCTGGAGTTGTTTCTCTAATAATTAGGAGCTCTTCCCTAGTTCGGTGAACAGTAAACACTGAATTAAAACACAAAACAAGACAAAACAAAGCGCACCGTAACATCGAACCAGCCATTCGCGGTGCCATCATTAATACAGATATTATGAGATTTAGATTGAGGTACTTGTTTATTCTCTGTTGATTAGACCCTAGATTTTGTATAGCTGACTTCATTTCCAGGGTGACTTTATTTTCTTGATGTCATTTATAATTATAATTTTGCTGCAAAGGTTTTGTACATCCAGCATTAAACTGTTTTATTCTAGATATCATTTACAGTATCTTCTTGATATTTTCTATTCTATATTTATATCATTGACCTTCTACTTTCCTCCTATTTTGTATGTACTCTTAATATTTAAATGTTTTCATAAAATATAACACATTCAAAAGTGCTTTACAAAAATGAAAGACATAAAGAAAAAAGCATTTTAAACAGTCATTAAAAAGCAACACAATGTACCTGCATTGCATTACTCTAAACGTGTAATAACGTGCTTTAACCAGTAGGTGGTTTTTTAATAAAATATACTGCTGTTTCTGGTTTAGTTTACGACGGATGTATTTAGTTATTGTTTTGATATTTGGCAAAAGCGATGGAAAAAAACCCACAGCAACACAGAAAAGATGGTCTTAACATGACCCAGCGGTCTAGTAGTTAATAAAAAACAATAATCACAATCAAAATAAAACATTACTACTAACTTTATTGTGAAATTAAAACAGAACGGTAAAAGAATAGTTTCCGGTCTATTCTGAGCCTGATCTCTGTAGATAAATAAATAACAACGACAGATGTATAATATTTAATGCAGCCGAACCATTTATTACAATGCATTCATGTGATGACTTTCAAAGAGTAAAGCAAGCACTGCTGAATAAAATATGATTTTATCTTTTACGATGCGTTTTTTTTCATATGGAATGCAGTTGGAGGTCAACCTATCACAGAGCATGAGGAATAATCAAGGGGTTTGTCGAGCAAAGCACATGGTGTAGTCTTAAACGATAGCTGAGGATTCTGCCATCCTTTACTCCGAAAAAATATTTGTTTCTCCGAATCGAAGGTGAAAAATACAAAAGCATTGCACACAATTCAAACCAATCAATGTTGTGAAATTAACAAGGATAATCTGGTGTTTTTGTGTTGATGAGTAGTGCAGATATCACTGTCAAATCAATCGACAGTAAGGGGAATACTTACTTCCGGGTGTAAAATCCTCCGCTATCCAATGGGAATGAACGCTCACATTGCCTTTAACTGCCGCCGACATGGACCGATGCGGTGCTTCCCTGAGCGTCAAATACCGCCGCCGATGGGGATACATTGCAATCAGTTGAAAGCTCTTTGCGTCCATTTATGAAGCTGAAGGAGCCTCGGAGCGTCCCAACTGCACGCCATAGGACCCTGACCAAGCGTTGCTCCTGGACGTTCAGGGAGTGAGACTGTGTTGGATATATGGCCGCTTGGTATAAAGGCAGAAATTATTTCAATGAAACCTTGAATGTCTGCTTTTCGGTTTTACTCTTGCGTGTCCTCTTTTTCTGCAGAATTTCTGTTCTTTATGTTCTCAGCGGTTTGGTGTTACCTCTACTGTTTCTACACGGAGCGGGAAAACTACAATGCTGCAAACAAAACACTGAATCAGGATGAGAGTTGGATTGTAATTTAAAGTTCTAAAGGTTATGAGCAGATGTAGAGAAGGCTTTGTACTGTAAGCTAACATCTGTATTGGAAATAAGTGTAAGAGTAAAAGGAAATATCTGGAAATCTTTGGTAATAGCCTGTTGATAAGTAAAGTCTTACTTTGGATGCGACCAAATACTGTATATCTGACTGAGTAATGAGACGGATACTCTTGAATGTGCAGTTCAGCTTTTTGAGTTGGAAAAAAAACAAACTCAATGATTATTTTATGTTCAGTTATTGATTTTCCTTTAATTTACATTTTGAGAACTTGTTTTAGCGGTTGATGATTGACTTGTGTGTCCATTAACCATTTCTAGTATGATGTATCTTATATTATAAGTAAATGTGGTATAACATTGTATGACATCACATCACATTTTTTAAATTTAAATTCAATGTAAATAATAGAAGACCCAAGGTAGAACCCTGTGGCACTCCGTTACTGATTAAAGGCTTTTTTCATCACTAGTAGCTGCTAAATTTAACTTGTTAACATGCTAACATTATTTGTGTTGCACATATTGAGACAAATATGATACTATTCCAGATGAAAGTCAAGCTAAATATCAATGTTGTTGATTGATAAGTTACCGATTACTACATTGTTAGCACCGATTGTATCTTTAGCTGCTGATTGTTTTTTACATTTTGGAAGTTCATTTTAGTGTTTGTGTTAGAATCACTGTCAAGGATTGCGGAAAAGGTACTGTAGGACCCAAAAGCAGACTACAAAAAGAGTAAAGGTCTATAAACAAAAGCGAGCTTTATTAAACAAAAGCTGATCAACAAAAACATGGCAAGGATATACATGAGTAACATGAGGAAGACAACATACCAAAAAACGATCGTGCCCAACATGAAGGGAGACAGGAGAAACAAACAATGAACCGACAGGGGAACACAGGAAGAGACAAGACTAAATACAGGGAGGGGTAATCACGAGACGAGAAACAGCCGGGCAGGGGAGGCAGAAACACAAGGGCAACAGGTGAACACAATTAGACAATCAGACACACCAGGGAAACTAACGACAGGGAGGAAAACACAGGGAGAAGGACCAGACAAGAAACAAGGAGGAAAACATGAAACAGGGAGAACAGAACAGCAAAATAAACCCAAACCTAGACATACAAAACTAAAACCGTGACATAACATAAGTATCGTGAAAGAACCCCCCCCTCGAGGGACGGATCCCAGACGTCCAATAACACACAAAGATCGTGAGAGTTTGTGATGCTTAAGATACTAAAAACAATGTCACCAACCAGTTCTAATATAATGGATCTTATATTATAAGTTAATGTTGTATAATCATGTTATGGTATAACAATTTATGTCATCACTTTATTTTAAAGAATGAATACATGTCTTAATGACTTACTCTGTGTGTTCTGTTGTGTTTTTGCTGCGTCATTTCTATAGAAATAAGAAACAGATGATCATTTGAATGATATTCAAATAACGCTGCTGTTTTCCCTGCAGTCTGAACTTCCGGTAACACGATACTGCAAATGAATACATTTGCCTGTTTGATTCTAACGTAAAAAAAGTATTATTAAGTATGCATGAAAAACACAGTCCTGCTCTCACCTGTGCTTCACCTTGATGACAGATGTGAATTTGAATATATTTGGATCAGATCGCAGTGAACGGCAGTCAGAGAGTGTGGAGACGCTGAAGAAGGACGATCAGACGAAGCTCTGCTGAGGTGGGTGATCTTTAAAAACAAATAATATATATAAATATAGTAGTTACTTTCAGATATTTTGAGATGACATTTAGTCATTTGTGTGTATTTACTTTGGAGTAGACTGTTGATAATGTTAAAGCTGATGAATTGAGATTAACTTTATTTCCAAGGTGATTTTTTTTTTTTACTTTGATTAAAACTGGTTTGCTGTTTGTTTGCACTTTAATGTTCTCACACATTAAGATCCACAGTCAGTCTTTTTTATAAACAAATATGTTGGGAAATCACTATCATTGTTAAATGTTTGATTTGAGGTGGTTTATCGTCCTCCCCCCAAGTTCATACAATGGGAAGCTAGGGTGGTTTGATTGGCAGTATGATCCCAGGGTCTGCTCTGAATTGTCACAAATGTAAAAAGTTTGCAAGGGAGCCGTAATTCTTTCTTACAACGTTTAATTGGGGAGCCTGCCAGCAGGGTTCAACAAAGGTAATTGGCATTGAGTGAGAACCAAAGTAACAGTTTTTTAATATTAACACAAAAACCCTAAACCATACGCAACACAGCACTAAGAAAACAGTTAAATAATCACGTTTTGCCTATCAGTGCGTCTCCAACACAGGTAATCTCTCTGAAATCAATTTTGTTGTTTCTGCAAGATTAACAGAAGGTAACATTGTGTCTCTCTCTCCTCAACACCCCCTTCCCTTGTTAATGGTTATTTCTCTCTTTCTTCATCCCAGGCCTCCATTTACACAAACATGTCTGTCAACTCTTCTTACTTGGATGATCCCCTCGATCCTCCCACACCCGACTCTCCAAACAACTCCTCTTCTCACTTTGTAAATAATGACGAATATTTAAGGTTCAGAAAGACTTTCTACGTCTTCTCTGCTGCCGCCATATTATACACCCTCCTCCTACTCCCACTCATCATATTCGTCCTGTACCTGGGATTCTAAAAGTCGAGGAAAACACGCTCAAGTTCAACGGCTACAAGTCACTCTGACCACTTCACCTATCACTTAATCTTCATGCAGCTGATTGAACTACTGGGGCTTGCCCTCTACTTCATTAGCGCATATATCAATCACGGGGTGATGTCGGAGGTTGGGATTTCACTTTTGAATGTCAGCTTGACCGGAAAGGCTCTCTTTAACCTGCTAACCTGTGTTGAGCGCTACCTGGCTGTTGTTCACCCCGTCACCTACCTGGGACTGAGGCAGGGGGGCGGAGTCAGGATCAGAAAACTCAGCATTGGATGTGTCTGGTTTCTCAGCATCGGATATCTAGCTGTTTATTATCAAGGCAGCAGTGATTTAACAAAAACCTTGGGTTTCTGCTTTTTGGTTTTAATCTTGTGTGTCCTCTTTTTTTGCAGCATTTCTGTTCTCTATGTTCTCAAGCGTCCAGGGCCAGGGGAAGGGGGCGGGACCAGGGAGCGGGTTGACCAATCAAAGCAAAGGGCTTTCTACACCATCATGGCCATAATGGGAGCGCTGTTGTTGAGGTTTGGGGGAATTCTGATCACATATGCAATGAAACATTCAACATTACTGAGCACCAGTACTGTGTGTGTGGTTATAATGTCTTCATTCTGGTCCGGTCTGCCCAGCGGTATGATTTTACCTCTACTGTTTCTACGCGGAGCGGGAAAACTACAATGCTGCAAACAAAACACTGAATCAGGATGAGAGTTGGATTAGAATTTAAAGTTCTAAAGGTTATGAGCAGATGTAGAGAAGGCTTTGTACTGTAAGCTAACATCTGTATTGGAAATAAGTGTAAGATTAAAAGGAAATATCTGGAAATCTTTGGGAATAGCCTGTTGATAAGTAAAAGCTTACATTGGATGTGACCACATACTGTATATCTGACTGAGTAATGAGACGGATACTCTTGAATGTATAGGTCAGCTTTTGGAGTTGGAAAAAAAACAAACTCAATGATTATTTTATGTTCAGTTATTGATTTTCCTTTAATTTAATTTACATTTTTTAAAATTGTTTTAGCGGTTAAAGATGATTGACACGTGTGTGCATTAACCATTTCTACTGTAGTATGATGTATCTTATATTATAAGTAAATGTGGTATAATATTGTATGACATCACAAAAATGTAATTTAAATTCAATGTAAATAGTAGAAGACCAAAGGTAGAGCCCTGTGGCACTCCATTACTGATTAAAGGCTTTTTTTCATCACTTTTAGCTGCTAAATGTAACGTGTTAACATAATAATATTGAGACAAATATGATACTATTCCAGATGAAAGTCAAGCTAAATATCAATGTTGTTGATTGATAAGTTACTGATTACTACATTGTTAGCACCGATTGTATCTTTAGCTGCTGATTGTTTTTCACATTTTGGAAATTCATTTTACTGTTTTTGAGGTTTAAGATATTTAACTTTTGTTTTCACAAACCAGTTCTAATATAATGGATCTTATATTATAAGTTAATGTTGTATAATCATGTTATGGTATACCAATATATGTAATCACTTTATTTTTATGAAAGAATAAATGTCTTAATGACTTACTCTGTGTGTTCTGTTGTGCCTGTTTTAATCTACCGTAAAAAGGTATTATTAAGTATGCATGAAAAACACAGTCCTGCTCTCACCTGTGCTTCACACAATTTGATGACAGATTTGAATTTAAATATATTTGGATCAGATCGCAGTGAACAGCAGTCAGAGAGTTTGGAGACGCTGAAGAATGATGATCAGACGAAGCTCTGCTGAGGTGGGTGATCTTTAAATACAAATAATATATATATTAATATAGTAGTTACTTTCAGATATTTTGAGATTACATTAACTCATTTGTGTTTATTCACTTTGGAGTAGACTGTTGATAATGTTAAAGCTGATGAATTGAGATTAACTTTATTTCCAAGGTGATTTCGTTTTTTTATTTTGATTAAAACTGGCAAGAGCCCAATATGTCATTTGGGGTTCCATATCTTTAGCAATTTGCAATAGGGGCCTCATTATCTTGTCCTATTTATAATTTGGGGTTGAGTATCATGAGAAATTTGTAATTTGGGGTTCAGAAACTTGATCGATTTTAATTTGGGGTTCAGTATCTTGCCCAATATATAATTTGCGGTTCCATGTATTTACCAATTTGCAATTTGGCGTTCTTTATCTACTAATTTGGAATTTGGGGTTGAGTATCCTGACCAGTTTGGATTTGGAATTCACATTTTGGGGTTCAGAAACTTGACAGATTTTTCATTTGGGGTCCATTATCTTGACCAGTTTGCATGGCCCTTAAATTGAGTAGTCTGTTAAGGTTCTTATAATTTCTCAAAATCAGTGTTGGTGGTAAATACAGCTGATAAAAACAATACATTTTTAAGTACATGATATATTTAGATATGCTGTCAGCAGCTTGCCATGCAATGCATCCTGGTCATTTATAGCACGCATTGACTAACTTTCATATCCCTGACCTCTTATAACCTGTTAGTTCTTTCAGATCAATAGTTTTACCTTTGATTGTCATCATTGGACGCATTCCTGCGGTGCTAAAGCATATATAATGCTTTGCTGTCAAAATGGCTTATCAACATATTGCCAGATGTTTGCTATAACATGATATGACATGTTTCTGCATTGTTACGCTGTCTTCTACCTTCTCCTGCACTTATGAAGTTACTGAACTTTGAAGGCAATATAAAACCTATTTAACAATTGAAAGTTTACAACATTTAAATAAAACAATGTAATAAACAACGTTATTAAAAGTAGACCCACCTTGTAAGAGTTTTTGTTTCTGACCGTTCTTCTCCTGCGTCGCCAAGTCTTTGACTGCCTTTCACTGCTTTGTGGTCCGGGTATATCCTATGTGTGTGTGTGTGTGTGTGTGTGTGTGTGTGTGTGTGTGTGTGTGTGTGTGTGTGTGTGTGTGTGTGTGTGTGTGTGTGTGTGTGTGTGTGTGTGTGTGTCTGTGTGTGTGTGTGTGTGTGTGCGTGTGTGTGTGTGCGTGTGCGTGTGCGTGTGTGTGTGTGTGTGTGTGTGTGTGTGTGTGTGTGTGTGTGTGTGTGTGTGTGTGTGTGTGTGTGTGTGTGTGTGTGTGTACATGCTCTTTGTTAAATGTGACAGCATGACGGACGGTAGCAGACATTTGCATATATCACAACAGACGTGGGACTTTGCTGATCAATCAAGGCAGGCAAATGTTGTTAATGCGTTCTAGTTTTCAGAAGGCGCAGGGTCAGTCCTAGTGTTTAAAGAGATAGTTCAACACTTTGGAAATAAAGCAACTCCAAAGCTAGTTTGTTGGCACACTTTATTTATGTTTTTTTTAATAAAACTTGTACAAAAACAAAGTGTCAATTGTTAGACATTGACTTTGTAACCTCAACCCAGAACACCTGCATGTCCTCGGAGTCTTCAGGTGTGTAGGCGCTGTTTAAAACACAACCCTTTTGAAGTTTGGAAGAAGAGCATTGTCAAAAAAATAACATATTTTACAAAGAGCATAAAACCAAATGTTTATAAAACTTTAACAATTTTTACTTTTTGTTTGCATTTTGAAGCAAAGCAGCAACAGGAGTATAAAAACACACAGAATCCAATTTGAACAACACAACCCTGACTACTCAACCACAATAAAAGGTTCAAATTGAATTCAAACAGATGGAATCTATTCCACTAATAGATAAGTATGCACTAATTAAGGTTACTTTTTCCTTAAAGGTTGTTTGCTTTAATTCTCAAACTGCCTCAGTGTTTGCAGCCTGGTAGTTTCCCTGCTCTCTGTAGGAACAGCAGAGGTAACACCAAACTGCTGGGAACAGCGAACCAGAATGCAGACCACATCATTAATATCCCATCACAGTCACCCAGCACTGATGAAACATACAACGAAGAGGAAACCAAATTGCTCAGGAACCTCAACAACAGGGTAGCCATGATGGCCATGATGGTGTAGAAAGCCCTCCGCTTTGATTGGTCGACCCGCTCCCTGTTCCCGCCCCCTTCCCCCGGCCCGGGGCGAATCAGAACAAAGAGAACTGAAACGCTGCAGAAACCGGCGACAATCAAGGAGAAGACCAAATATCCAATTGTTATAATGATCAAGGCAATAGGAATATCATCCACACTTGTTAATATGAAGCAAATACACCAAACACACCCAATGCTGATGTTCCTGATCCTGACTCCGCCCCCCTGCCTCAGCCTCAGGTAGATGACGGGGTGAACAACAGCCAGGTAGCGCTCCACACAGGTGAGCAGGTGAAACAGAGCCTGTCCGGGTGAGACTACGGCAAAGATGCCTGACACTACTTCAATTACAAATGATCCATCAGTGTAGATGCCATAACAGGAGACGGTGTACCCCACAACTCCAATTAGCTCCAGGACGACCATGTGAAAGGTGAAGACGTCGGTGTGGCTTGTTGTTGCTGCAGAGCCTCGTTTCCTCCATCGTTGGAAGCCAATGTAGAGGACGAAGATGAAGAGAGGGATGAAGAGGATGTAGACGACGTAGAGGGCTGTGAAGACGAGAATGGGGTTTTGGCAATCAGCCGGATGGAGGGTGGAGTTGGAGGAGGAATTGGCTGCCATGTCTATTAGAAACGAGGACAAAGAGAATAATGTTAGTTCATTTAAAATACAGGATATGAGAAATAGTTACATTTGGGTTTGAGTATCCCAACCCATTTAGGGTTTGGGGACGAGTGTCTTGACCAATCTGAATTTGGGGTTCAGTGTCTTGCACAACACTTAAACATGTCGATATGCAGGGGCTTGGGAGCAAACCACCAACCTTCTGATTGGTGGATGGCCGCGCCATCATTTCAAGAATATTTACAAAGTTGCAGGCTTGGAAGAGTGAGGTAAAGATGAACATAGCAGATGACACATTTGCCCTTTAGCAAAGAGTCAGATATATATTTAACAAGATCTCTTTAGAATTCTGTCGGATCACAAACTATATCTTTGACTGTCATTTTTGGTTGCTGTCGTGCTTAAGTAAATATACTTTAAGGACCTACAAGTCTCACATGCAGTGGCATTTATTTTAAGTAGACAATACTAAAATGATTTACCGTTATAATATTACAAATCTAAATGGTAAACTTAATAAAAACATACAAAAGAAAGCCAACCTTGAAGGAGTTCTTGTTTCTGCCCGTCCTTCTGCTGCAAGCCAATGACTTTCTTTCAAAGAAACATGGTCCATTTATGTGCTTGTGTGTGTGTGTGTGTGTGTGTGTGTGTGTGTGTGTGTGTGTGTGTGTGTGTGTGTGTGTGTGTGTGTGTGTGTGTGTGTGTGTGTGTGTGTGTGTGTGTGTGTGTGTGTGTGTGTGTGTGTGTGTGTGTGTGTGTGTGTGTGTGTGTGTGGATTGTATGATATGTGAGGATGACAAATGGCAGCACAGTTTTGCATATTACCTAACAAGCTTCAGATCTACCCGATCAATCAAAGTAAGCAAATGTTCCTAATGGTGTTATAGATTCCCAAAAGGGAAAGGCCTTTGAGGATTTTGCATTTCAAATCCCAAGCCAACAGAAACACAAATGCTTTACATCTCACTCCTGATGTATAAGCTATTCATAATAATCTTCTGACATTACATCTATCGGACCATTTTTGATTGAAAATGTTTTAAGTTCGGCCTAACTCAGCACACAAAGCAAAGCTGGTGGGGAACTAACATTCGGCTAATAACATCGAACTATCATTCTGTTTTCTCTGCAAAGTTTACACAAAGTCAAAAATGCTCATCTAGAAAACCTCTGCCCACATTTTTAGAAGAAATACAACACAAGAAATTCAGCAAGTTTCCTTCTTTAGGCGCTTTCACACCGGAGTACTTTTCCCGTTTAGTTCCGTTAGTGCCTGGAAATTTGCGTTCACACCAAAAGGAGAACTCAGTTCAGAGAACTTTTACCCCCATTTTTAGTGCCTGCTAGAGAGGTGGGACTATCCTGCGGAGAAAAAGTGCCAATTTCTGATTGGCTGGGCGGATTGCAAACCACGCCCCGTAAAACTCTGAAAAGTTTTTTAACCCTGCCATTGTATTTGCTTGCATTAGCATTATTAGCATTAGCATTAGCCCCACACACCAACGGAGAGAGAATAACTTATAGCAACACAAAAGAAAATATGGGAGTGATGAGGAGGGGTCGGCGTTCTGGCGATTTACTCGGAAGGCTCTTGGGGTCTATTTTCCAACTTATAAGAAATACCTGAAAGCTTGCTTTATAACGTTTACAGACAGAGCTTAAACATTGGCTTTTGGATTCATAGATTTAAAGTGATTTTCATAAACATTCAGAAATCCCATTCTGATGGTGCTCTATGGAAAGCAGCTGTGGGGTTGATTCTGATCCATCCATCTGTTAAAGCCGATGCTTGACAGGATTCAAATGAGCTGTGAGCTAGAACCGCTGCTCAGTCAAATCAGATAGTTTAATGTGACCCAGAACACCTGCGTGTCCTCGCTGTCTTCAGGTGAGTTCAAGCTGTTTAAAGAGACAATAGAGCATTGCTCTTTGAGGACCAAGAAAAGAAAACACTTCGTACACAAGGAGTATAAAAGTAGTTTCTATATTTTAAAGTTACATAAAGTTTCACAATTCTTAAGTAATAGCCACACATAGGTCTACATACTACATTACCCATAAGCTTCAGCTGAGTCAGATTCTAGAAAAACCAAAAGGATTAAAAATCTGACATGACATTTCTGTTGTTTTCATGTGAACACGTTGTTTAGGTTCTTCTTCAGGTGTTTAAGCTGTTCAAAAGACAATCCTTGTGAATTCTGGAAGAAGAGCACTTACACAACTTAATAAGAAAATATAAAAAGGTGAATAGAAACACACAAAATCTACTTTTATTACAGAACTTTACTCACACACCTTTGAAGGTTTGAATTGAATGCAAACAAAAGGAATTTATTCCACTGAGAGATAAATATGATTTTAATCAATGCTGCACTTTCTTATAAGACTGTTTGCTTTCATTCTCAAACTGCCTCAGTGTTTGCAGCCTGGTAGTTTCCCCGCTCTCTGTGGGAACAGCAGAGGTAACACCAAACTGCTGGGAACAGTGAACCAGTATAGAGACCAGGGGCCGTATTCACAAAGGATCTTAGGGCTAAAAGTAGCTCCTAACTTGCGAATTTAGGAGAAACTCCTAAACGTAATGGGCGTGTCAGTCTTACATTTAGGACTCCTAATTTTATTCACTAAGAGCAATTCACAAAGTATTTTAGGCCTAAAAGTAGCACCTAAGTTTAGGAGAGCTTAAAAGTCCTCGAGAGGACTCCTAACTCAGTAAGACCTATTCACAAAGAATCTGAAAATGGCTGAGAGACGAAATGTTTTGGAGACAATGGAAGACTGTGAATTGATCAAGAGATATAGGCTAAATCGTGAGGGTATCAAACTTGTTGTGGAATTAGTACGGGATGCAATAACATCCCCCTAACAGGAATAACCCGATTAGTCCGGAAATAAAATGTTTGGCAACACTACGATATTTAGCAACAGGGAA
Organism: Notothenia rossii; assembly: GCF_949606895.1. Lineage (NCBI taxonomy): Eukaryota > Metazoa > Chordata > Actinopteri > Perciformes > Nototheniidae > Notothenia > Notothenia rossii. The sequence continues at coordinate 44,243,296 of NC_136901.1, read as the reverse complement.
AATGCAACTTTGCAATGCCGACGATTTAGGAATATCGCAAACATCAGTCAGCTGTGCCATAAACCAAACCATCAACGCGCTCTCTAGACCACATATCATCCAACAGTTTATCCGATTTCCTTTGGACAATCAACAACTACACAGGATCAAAGCCAACTTCATGGCAATTGCAGGTATGCCCGGTGTGGTCGGTGCTATTGACGGGACGCACATACAAATAATTGCGCCATCAAAAGATGAGGACGTGTTCGTCAATAGAAAGAAAGTACATTCCATCAACACGCAGATTGTTTTCATTCATCATGATAGGGGGACTTGAACAGCGGTATGGGCTGTTATTGAAAGTGTTTAAGTGCTGGAAATATGTTCATTGGATAATAGTTTGCGGGGTGCTTTTAATTGCCTCCTCGATTTAATGCAATTTACGTATTTGTATTGTTTGCTCTCTTTCTTTAACGTGCATATACAACGTCATTATCGTGGTCTGCACAAACTTGTCTTCATGCGTGTATTCTGCTAACTGCACTGTCCATAACTATTTGATAAGAATACATTTCTAGCCGAGGCTATTTCCTTGTATTTCGGTGATTTAGTGGGCTCGTTTGTGGGATGTTGCGGATGAGTTTCACCGAGACCGCCTGCTCTGAACAACCAATCACAGTACTGACCGCTTCTAAACTCATGCACGAGAATCGACGTAATCCATAGCAACGGCGCGTCACTCTTAGTTCCCTCTTAGTGATTTATCCTGAGTATGAGTAGGTCTCAGCGGCTTTGTGAATAACTTTTAAGAAAAAACTCCGACGTAAAATGTTTTAGCGCGAGTTAGGAGCACTCCTAGCGGTAAGATAAAATGCTTTGTGAATACGGCCCCTGGTTTCCAAAGAAATATCCTGATCCACAAGACAAGAACTTTCAGACAAAGCCTTGAGTTTCTAAAGTTTAAACGCACAGGAGTTTTAAGAACTCTTTGTGAATCTAGACCTCAGCAAAGACATCGGATTCATTGAAAAAAGTGGATTTTGCATAATAGGTGACCTTTAAGTTCACTGTTTGTGTACTGATCCAGTAGTTTCCTAAAACCCTTTAAGCCTGAGCAATATCCTACAACCCTTTACTGTCAAGGGAAGCCCGAGCAATAACCTCTTATGTCTTGGCAGTAACTTGGCTAACATAAAGTCTGAGAAGGAAGTTTACTGGTCATGATTTCCAAAGAAAGATCCTGATTCAAGACTAGACAAGAACTTTCAGACAAAGCCTTGAGTTTCGAGAACTTTTTGTGAATCTAATCCTCAGCGGAGACATCGGATTCATCAAGCTCAAGATCCAGAAGACAGAGTATAGTCCCATTAAGATTCTCATTTAGCTTCACTGTGTGTGTACTGATCTAGTAGTTTCCTAAAACCCTGAGCAATAACCTCCAATGTCCTAGAAGTAGCCTAACACTGTCCTTCCAACGAGATTTGTCTTGGCAGATGAGAAGCGCTATACAAATTAAATGTATTATTATTATTATTATTATTATTATTATTATTATTATTATTATTATTATTATCACTACTTCTTCTACAAGGCACGTTTTCACAGATTATCTAATCTAATAGCTGACTCACTCTTACTTCTATTCTGTTATATAAATCTAGCTTTCACTGTTGATTCCTGTTGCGGCTTAAACATGCTAGTGTTCTCATTCATAACACTCCGTTCGATGTCTCACTATGGGATGCGCCTCAACGCATATGCACCAGAAGCATCAATCTCATTACGCCAATCCTGATTGGCTGGTGATCTTGACGCCAACGTCAGGGAATCCACCAACCCTATAAGTAGCTTGCGCCACGACGCAGGCGTCATTTCAAACACCTCTTCTCGCTTCGGAGCACATCTCGAGAAAGATCAGTAGCTAGCTAGCTTAACGGTCCACAGACTGATATACGAAGCTAACCTTCGGTCGACGGGCGCTCGCCAGCTACTTTTGCTTCGCACGGGAATTTACTGTATTAACACTCCAGTTAATATCAGAATCTACCCTGCCGTTTTTTTCCAACGGATAACGGTAAGGTTTTTGGATTTTTTCCCGCAAACGGTAACACGCCTGTTGCTCGTTTGTCCTTTCTACGCCGCACCAAGGCTAGCTAAGATGGACTCTTCCCTCCCTCACACCAGAGGAGACGGAGTGTCGGAGGCTCGGCTCTGCGGCTGCGGGCTAAAAATATCGAGTACTGACTCACACCAGGTCTGCTCGTCTTGCCTCGGGCTGCAACATGCCCAGGAGGCTATCGACACCCCCGGCGCGTGCGGGCATTGTTCCCGTTTTACCGCCAAAAGCCGCCGCCGGCGTCTAGCGCGCCAAGCTAGCATGCCGGTCCGAGACCTCCCCATGCCTGTAGACTCGCCGGCCGGCGAGCAGGGCATGGTGGCGACCGCCACGGGTGCCGGGTCCCGCGCTGTGTCAAGCTGGGACTCGGTGGCGGCGACAGCCGCGGGAAGGGGGCCCCGTGCTGTGTCAAGCTGGGGCTCCCAACTGGACCTCACCATGGCCTCACCCGCGGAGGATGTCCTGGAGCTGGACTATGAGGAGGAGGAAGAAGAATACGCCTCGGAGTTTCTTCTTTCCGACTCAGACGAAGGCGAAGATGACATCTTCGTCTCGTCTGCCCAGGCTGCCAAGCCTGAGGCCATGTCTACCTCCCCGGGCGGGGACGAGCCACCGCTCCCCCGCCTCAGCATGGACCTGCAGGCCGTGTGTCAACGCGCTGCATCTAAGCTGGACATCCCCTGGCCTGAAGCGGCCAGAGAGCCCTCCAGGTCTAGATACGAGGGAAAGAACTTGCCCCAAGCCGCAAGGCTGACCAGGCAACTTCTCCCCGTATTTCCGGAGCTGCTGGATGAGGTGTCGGTCTCCTGGAGAGACCGCCCCTTCAGCAGCAAGGCCCCAATCCAGGGAGCCTCCTCTCTGGACTGTGAGGGCATGGAGAAGCTCGGGTTACTCCGCATGCCTCCTATGGAGCCGCTTGTGGCAGCCCACCTCCAACCGCGGGTGTCGGCGGCCCCGAGCAGGAACCCCACACTGCCGACAAAGGCGGACCGGTTCCAGTCCGCAATGACTGAACGGGCCTACAAAGCGGCTGCTTTGTCCGCCAGGGCGCTAAATGTCTCCTCCATGCTAACCGCGTACCAAGCGGAGCTGTGCGCGGACATGACGGTGAAGCCTGAACCGGCCGTGTGGGAGGAGATCATGGCGATCACGGATATTTGCCTCCGCGTGCAGCGCTGTGCAGTACAGGCCACAGGAAAATCGCTGGGGATGATGGTGGTGCAGGAGAGAGCCAGATGGCTAAACCTGACAAACCTCCCCGACCGGGAAAAGGAGGACGTGTTGGACATGCCAATCGTCCCTGAGGGCATATTCGGCTCAGCTCTTGCCTCCATGCAACAGCGGTGTGAGGCCAAGAAGAAGGAGGATGAAGCTCTCCAGCTTTGCCTCCCTCGGAAAGCCCAGCCGCCGCCCCCAACGGTCCTGCGACGGAACTTCCCCCAGGCTACCCCGCACTCGGCCCTGTTCAAGGTCCCGAGATGGCAGAAGCCACAGCCCGCCCCCGGTCTCCCACCGAGACGCGAGGCGCGGACGAATTGGCCGAGAAAGTCCCCGGTCCCGGCAGCAGCCACACAGGCACCGCCGACCCAGACTTTCAGTCACCAGGCGAGGAAGAAGAAGAGGGCAGCCTGACAGCCTTCCCTCCCCCCCTCGGGGAAAGGGCTGGAGGTTTCCTGTTCTCTTTCAGCCCTGGATCGTGTTCCACACGTATCCAGCACCCATGTGTTTCCGGGGGACAACCACGCTCCCGCCTTCCCGCCGCCTCGGGTGATGACTGCACGTCATCCTCCAGTTCGCGCCATGAGGGAAGCAGACTTCACAGCACTGGCAGCAGTTCCTGCCAGTCGTTCAAGTCACACAAACACACACAAGGGTCTAAAAATAAAATGTTTGCCACTGTTGCTTCCAGGCTTAAAGCCAAGGGCACAGTCGAAAATATTAAAAAGACAAATAATAATGTCAATAAACAGTCAGGCGACTGCTCCGCTTCTGAGAGTGGCTATGAACGCCTCTCTCGGAATGCGGACGGTGGCCGGGCCTGTGAACGCACCATCACCGCGCGCATGCGCAGTGTCAACCGAGGTTGTCACCCTAGAGCGCCACCGTGTTCAGACACTAGAGGGCGCCATAACACAACCAATGCGGTCACAGGGTGCAGACAACAGAGATATGGTGACATCCCCGCTCGCTCTGAGGAGCGAAAGGTGGAAAATGCTCACATGCTCTGCTTGGGTTTTCAAAACGATATCACGGGGCTACAGACTCCAATTCGCTGTCACCCCCCCTCGCTTCTCGGGCATTGTGCAATCACATGCCCGGGGAGCGTCGGCTCACATTCTAGAGCAGGAGATTCTCTCGCTACTAGAAAAGAAAGCCATATCCATCGTACCCTCCAAACGGAGTCAGAGCGGCTTCTATTCCAAATATTTCCTCGTTCCCAAACGGGGAGGGAATGGAATTCGCCCCATCCTAGATTTAAGGGCTCTGAACGGGTATCTCAGAAAATACAAATTCCGGATGCTCACTCACACATCCCTACTGCGTCTCGTGCGTCAGGACGATTGGTTCACATCAATCGACCTGAAAGACGCGTATTTTCACATCCCAGTATATTATCCACACAGGAAATATCTGAGGTTCGCTTTTCAGGGTGTCTGTTACGAGTACAGAGTGCTTCCCTTCGGTCTGTCTCTCAGCCCACGGGTGTTTGTGCGATGTACGGAGGCAGCGATAGCCCCGTTAAGACAACAGGGGATTCGCCTGGCAACCTATTTAGACGACTGGCTCCTTCTGGCACAGTCGGAGCAGGAGGCTATTATGCAGACGAATATCCTCATGAAACACCTGCTCGACCTGGGTTTTGTAATAAACACAGAAAAGAGCATGTTGTCCCCAGCCCAGTCGGTGCTCTTCCTGGGCTTACGCCTGAGCTCGGTGCCCTTCACAGCCCGCCTGTCAGCGGAGAGAGTGAGAGCCTTCAGGGCTTGCCTCGCTCGTTTCCAGCCACGCAAATATGTTCTCTTCAGATCGTGTCTGCGGTTACTGGGGCTCATGGCGTCAGCCATCCTAGTAGTACGTCTGGGCCGCTTACACATGAGGGAATTTCAGCGCTGGGTAGCTGCCCTCAGACTAAACCCCACGCGTCATGGCGCGCGGAGAGTGATGGTCACTGTGCACTGCGTAACGGCGCTACGCCACTGGCTGCACCCGACTTTCCTGGTGCGAGGCGTGCCTATGGGTGCTGTCTTATCGCGGAAGGTGGTCACCACGGACGCATGTCTGACGGGCTGGGGGGGCATATACGAAGGTCGACCTGTGAGGGGTCTCTGGAGCAGAGACCTCCAACGGTCACACATAAATTATCTGGAGCTCTTAGCGGTGTTTCTCACCCTAAGACGCTTTCTGCCTTCTCTCAGGGGACATCATGTCCTCGTGAGGACAGACAACACGACCACGATATCGTATATAAACCGCCAAGGGGGTTTGCGTTCTCTACAGTTACACAGGCTGGCACGCAAACTGATCTTATGGAGCTGCGGACGTCTCCTCTCTCTGAGAGCGACACACGTACCGGGAGTGATGAACCTCGGGGCAGATCTGCTGTCCAGAGGTGCACCACTGTACGCAGACTGGACTCTACATCCAACGATTGTGAGTCAGCTGTGGGTGCGTTACGGCCGGGCCGCGGTAGATCTGTTCGCATCAAAAGAAAATGCTCAATGTCAGCTGTTCTTTTCAATGCGCGATCTAAATGCACCGTTAGGCGTGGACGCGCTCGCGCACGTTTGGCCCCCGGTCCTTCTATACGCGTTCCCACCCCTGGCTCTAATTCCTCCAACTCTGGCCAGAGTGAGAGAACAACGCCACACACTGATCCTGATAGCTCCACACTGGCCTGCAATGTACTGGCTGGCGGAGATATATCAGCTGCTGTGCGGACAGCCATGGCAGCTCCCGCTACACAGGGACATTCTATCTCAGGCGGGGGGAATGATTTTTCACCCTCACCCGGAGCACCTGGCGCTATGGGCCTGGCCCGTGAGTGGTATAACCTGAGTACAGTGGGGCTCCCTCAGAAAGTGATAAACACTATTCAGAGTGCAAGGGCTTCCTCCACCAGGTCTCTCTATGACTGTAAGTGGAGGGTGTTTGAGGAGTGGTGTCTTCAAAAGAAACACATCTCTTTTCAATGCCCTGTCGGTGTGATTCTATCATTTCTACAGGATCTGATTGATAAACACAGAGCTTTCTCCACGATCAAAGTGTACCTGGCTGCTATTGCCGCATGCCATGTGGGCTTTGGGGGAAAGACGGCTAGTCAACATCCCTTGGTCTGCCGTTTTATGAAAGGGGCTCGCCGGCTCCTCCCCGTTTCCAGGTCATTGGTGCCCTTGTGGGACTTGACGGTGGTTTTAGATGGGCTCGCTCGAGCTCCATTTGAACCCCTGGAAGACGCTGACATGAAGCACTTGTCACTGAAGACAGTGTTGTTACTGGCTCTGGCATCTGCCAAACGAGTCAGTGATATTCACGCGCTCTCTGTGCATCCTTCGTGTACTCAGTTTGCCCCGGGGCAAACGAGAGTATTGCTGAAGCCCAACCCGGCCTTTGTGCCTAAGGTGGTTGGCTCATGCACTCCCATTGACCTTGAGGCATTTCCTTCACCGCTAGGTTCCTCTGGGGAACAGCGGCCGAATTTGCTTTGCCCGGTTCGTGCTTTGCGCACTTATATGGACAGGTCGAAAGAGTTTCGGTGCAATGACCAACTCTTTGTATCTTGGGCTAACCCTCATAAGGGCAAGCCCGTTACCAGGCAACGGCTCTCCCACTGGATTGTGGAGACGATTGCTCTGGCTTATACGAGTCAGGGTTTGCAGGCACCAACGGGCCTGCGCGCTCATTCTACTCGTGGATTGGCTACATCCTGGGCTTTGTTCAAGGGTGTTTCCATTCAAGACATTTGTGCAGCAGCGAGCTGGTCCTCGCCGCTCACTTTTGTCCGCTTTTACAGGCTAGATGTTTCTGCTCCAAGTGTGGCCCGCGCAGTGCTGGGCCCCGTATTGGGACAGGGTTCTACCTGTTAAGTTCTGTTTTTGTGTTGGTGATTTTCGAGATAAGCATGTCTGGCAATGCGGGAGTCTCAATATCCCATAGTGAGACATCGAACGGAGTGTTATGAATGAGAACTATAGGTTACTTACGTAACCCCAGTTCTCAGAGTAACATGAAGTGAGATGTCTCACCTGACGGCCCTTCTTGCTGAGGCGAAGCGAGAAGAGGTGCTTATTTTGAATGACGCCTGCGTCGTGGCGCAAGCTACTTATAGGGTTGGTGGATTCCCTGACGTTGGCGTCAAGATCACCAGCCAATCAGGATTGGCGTAATGAGATTGATGCTTCTGGTGCATATGCGTTGAGGCGCATCCCATAGTGAGACATCTCACTTCATGTTACTCTGAGAACTGGGGTTACGTAAGTAACCTATAGTTCCCGCTCTGTGTAGAAATAGAAGAGGTAGAATGAGACTGCTTGGCAGACAGAGCCAGAACCCGGACATAAGCAACGAACATGTATGTGTCTCTGTTCCTCCGTCCAGCAGGAAATTGTTGACCAATAAACCAGTAAACCTCATCATCAGTGTAGCCAATATGGCGCAGATGGTAAAGAAAGCCCTTTGCTTTGATTGGTCAATCTGTTCCCTGTCCCCGCCCACTTTCCTGAGTCCAATCAGAACACGGAGTGCGGAAATGCAGCAAAAAGAAACGACGGATACGCATAGGGTTACGATGGCTAAAACAACGAATATGGGGAAATCCGGGAATGTTAAAACGTTCCTAACTGTTACTCCGAAGCACACAATCCAAACTAAACCGATGGCTATGTTCCTGATCCGGATACCGCCCGCCTGCTTCGATCCCAGGTAAGGGACGGGGTGAACGACAGCCAGATAATGCTCTATGCAAGTCATACAGTGCAGGAAAGATAGTCCGGGGTAAGTGGAGGATATAATATAATACCCAGCCGTCATCGTCCCCACACTCCAGGAAAACATGCCGATGCAGAAGAGGGAGATTCCCAAAACAGTGACAATTTCTAAGGTCACCATGTTGTACGTGATGGCGTCCGAATGGCTCGTTATTCCGGAGGAAACGGAGCGTTGGCGCCACCATCGTCGGAAACCGATCCAGAAGATGAGGATGTAGATGGGCAGGAGGAAGAGGAGGTTGGTGACGGTGAAGGAGGCGAGGATGGCGGAGTTCCAGAGATTTTCGGAGCACGAGAAGACGAAAGGGTAGGCGTTGGGGTTTGAGAAACAGGAAATCAGGGAGGCGTTGGAGGAAGAGTTGAAAAACATGATTGACGGTTGAAAGCCTGAGGAGAAAAATATCAAAAGACAATTATGAGAGATGGCAAAAGTAGACACATCCTTTACTCAAGTATAAGTACAGATACTCGTGTTTAAAAATACTCTGGTGAAAGCATGGATGCGGGAAGGGGGAGTGCTGAGGGGGGTGCAGCACCCCCATCTGTTGGCGGAGAGTTGTAACTGCAACGCCAAAGAGTTCACTAAACAAATCAATACAAAAGTTTTATTTTGAGTTACTATTTTTGAGAAAGCATTTTAGTGTAAGCAGTCTATAAAAAGCTTCACTATATAAGAGAACACTAGAACCCCCCCGCAGTCTCACCGCGCCAACCCAAATCTGACTAACTTCCTGCGTCTCTGGGTGAAAGTAGAAGTACTGACTAAACTTCTTTACTCAAGTCAAAGTAAAGAGCCTTTGAAATGTACTTCAGTAAAAAGTACCCATAACTAGCAGCTGTTTTAAAGAGTACCTGACCTCCCTTTATATTAATAGACCAATAATGTCATTGTTAGCTAATGAATGTTTCCATGCTGAACAACGGCAACATGACAACGTTTTCATTGGTCCCTCTTCTTTAGAGAAGACCAGGAAATGATGGATACACGGATCGTGTTCAAATCAATAGACAAATAAGAAATCTGATCCTCACTTTTACCATATTTGGTCTTAGCAGCAACACCAGAACAGCAACCTATTTGTTCCCCCATTGTCCAATCAGATGTTGTTCGATATTCAGATATATTTCACTTTAAGAATCTGGATTACTGTAATCTGAATTTAAAACAAGTTACTTTCATGCATTTCAACTATAATTTAAATTATTTGGTAGCATAGAGTTCATAGTTTGTGTTAAGCCTTACGTTAGCACTCGTTCAGTAGATAGCAAGAAGAAGAAGGGAGTTTTCAAACTTTTCTCGACTTGATAGAAGTTTTGAAGCAAAGCTAAGTGTAGCTTAGTGTTTTACAATTCAAGAACCAATTTGAGCATAACTTTCCATGCTACAAATTGTATGTATACTTGGACTGTAACATAACATGGGATCCAAATTGTTCCAAAAACGGCCAAAGTTTAACTTTCAGTTAAAACTGCATAACAAGATATTTAAATGTTTTGTTGACATTTGAGGGAAATGTACTTCAAATGTAATTTACTTCAAATAAAAAGAGTCAGAAAGGAAACAGCATCTGCCTGAACAACATAACCCGTTCTGTAACTACAACATTCGTATGTAGATCAAACAAATGAGACGAGTGGCCCTTTTCTTGCTCAGAAATGCAAATAAATATATTAAGATCAGTATTAACAAAACCACAATGAAGGTTATACTCTAAAGTAATTACCTTTTAGAGGCAAACAATATGAGTTTAGAGAAAGCAAATGATAGAAACACTCTTTAAAAGGGAAATATAATACACTCTAACACCTTCATTTTCATTTGTTAAAATAAGACAACATTGACACAACTTGGCCCACTTAAAAAATACATGAAATCCTTTGATTTACAATGTTCTGTATTCTGTAAATGCAAAACTCTGCACCATAGCCTTAATCTAAATGTTATTGCATTGTACATTATTCTTTAAGAGGTGAGATGGATGTACCTTGAGAGGGACCAGGTGTGTGCAGGTCTCAGGTGTCCCGCTGATTGAATGCAGGTGATATGATGTTCTTGTTGTTTTATGCTCGGCAGGGATCTGACACGTTGTTTGCATAATGCATTATTCATTTTAATTTGCTCCAGCTTAATATCCTGACAATCATAACACATGGAAACATGGAAAACTGTGGATTTTGCAAGTATAATAAAGAAGCAGTGGTAACACGATTTAAGAACAGGTGAAAAAAAGATAATATTTCAATTTTTTCAATGTATATTGTTTATTGAATACGTTTATTTTTATTCTTTATTTTATTTTTATTTTTTTATTTGATGTATTTAGAGTGCATAAAAAAATGTAAACCGACATTTTTTACAGACAAAAAAGCTTCTTACTTAAAATTTGTTTTGGAAAATTCTATCTAATACACACACCCATACCCAGACACACACACACACACACACACACACACACACACACACACACACACACACACACACACACACACACACACACACACACACACACACGTGTTTTAATTAAGTTTACTCAAAATTAAACAAACAACAATAGGATAATTCAATGGTTTTATTCCCATTGTTTTAATTAACCCACATTTTCTGGTCTTTTCCCGCAGATTTCAGAATAACACACACACACACACACACACACACACACACACACACACACACACACACACACACACACAAACCATACGTGACAATAAAGTAGTTCCAGTCAAAATCCCTGTACGTCCCTACACCAGCAACATAAACAAGTAGTCACACACACACACACACACACACACA
>NC_136901.1:44157054-44232223 GCF_949606895.1 Notothenia rossii | reverse complement strand
AAACACATAATGCAAGAGTACAAGATCTGAGATAACTCCAGGCCACCTAAGAAAGATACAGCCAACCAAACAAAGCCCAGAAACCAGACACATCCAATGCTGATGTTCCTGATCCTGACCCCGCCCTCCTGCCTCAGCCCCAGGTAGGTGACGGGGTGAACAACAGCCAGGTAGCGCTCCACACAGGTGAGAAGGTGAAACAGAGCCTTTCCGCGAGAGACAATACAAAAGAGTGCAACCCCAACATCCACCATCTTCAAGGAATTAATGTTCCTACCAATGAAGAAGAATGCAGTCTCATTGTATTCAACCAGCTGCATGAAGATGGAGTGATAGGTGAAGTGGTCAGAGTGACTTGTAGCCGTGGAACTGGAGCACGGTTTCCTCGACTTTTGGAATCCCAGGTAAAGGACGAAGATGAGCAGAGGTGAGAGGAAGCTGATGTTCAGGGAGAAAGTTGAGAAGATGTAGATGAAGGATTTGGTATTTGAGCAAATGTTAAAGTCAGAGGAGTTTGAGAAGAAGTTAGGAGGAGGGGGGAGATCAGCAAAGGAAGAGGAGTTGACAGACATGTTTATATACATGGAGGCCTGAAGAGGAGAAGGAGAGGAAGGGAGAACAACACAGGTTAATCAATAATCAATAAAGAGTAGATTCAATTCCATCTTATGTATCCAAAAGAATTCCTATTAACCTAACAATCATTCAACAAAGCTCTGTAAGGCATGACCTGTCAATATGTTGAAATCTTTTTCGTTTACTATGTAGTACTCACAGGGAGAATTACATATATCATGTTGAACATTTACTCAAATGGATCATTCCCACCAATTTAGAGCCTGAAGAAGTCAAAACAGACCTTGATGTGTAAAAAAAAAAAAACAATTGTAAAACTTATCCTGGTAATTGAAAAACATTGTTAATTAAAAAACACCCACCAAGCGGTTTCTTTCGTATTGTCCTTCTTTCTCCTGCGACTGATCCGAAGCCAGCTTAATGCTCTTTTGTCTCAGTGTTTAAAACAGGTAAACCAAGGTTTGTGAAGTTTCTTTGCATGATGAAAAACATACGCATAGGTTATGACACATTTCATGGTAAATTACACAAGGCAAATCTGTATTTCTTAGTTTGAAGGAAGTCAGCAGCCCCACTGTTTGAATAAGATGCTCATTTCACGTGCAATATCTTCTTTGCTCCATGAATATTTGCTGTGAAGAACCACAACATTCATGTTTTTCAAGAATAATAAATAGCGCCATCATCAGTTCACAATTTCAAATGTTTTAAGTTCATTACTTTGACTCATGGTCAAATACCTGCAAACTAAGGTAATAAGTGCTAATCAGCAATATTAGCTTGCTAACATACTTAGGCTACCTGTGCTAAACTACACAAAAAACAAAATTCTTCAAAATCAACATTTATCCAGACCATTGTGTTTGCCTGTATCTCTATGTGTCTATGGGTTATCTTTATTTGTCTATGTATTCCCTCCAAACTAGTTCAAGGGAATAAAATACATTTCCTGTGTTTTGTTTATTGAAAGGTAAGTCAGAGGTCAGCGGCAAAATAGCATTAGCATAGCTGGTAGCCTTCAGTGTTAGCCGGTGAGATTCTTACTAAAATATGGCCGAATTGGGATTTTAAAACCAACAAACACACACATTTACGACAGACAGCATTTAATATACCATATATTCCAGATAAGAGTACAGTAATAGCATCATATTAGTGTGGTACAATGTTTAGTAAATCACAATAATTGTCTTAAGCATACCTTATAGTCTCGCTGTCTGGCGTTATTTACAGAATTCCATATGAAAACACGACGTGTCCTTGATATCAGTACATTAAGATGAATATTTAACTTGCTTGAAATAACTTGGCCAATGCTATAATCCAGCTGTTGGTAAACATCTTTATATTACTTCTGTTACTTTACGTTGGTTAGTCAAGCTTCATTCAAGAGAATATCCAAGGAATGAGGCAGCATTTTACCACTTCCTGTCCTGCAGGTCATTCCTGAAAGTGTTTGTGGTTGTTATCCTGAAATAGGGTCTGTGTTTAACACAAGCTGAAGAGATTTTAACATTTTGTTCTACGTTTAGTTTCCTGACCTGTGTAGAAATGAAGCTCAGCGCAAGTTCAGGCAGGAAGACCTATCACTTTGTATTGCGCGTCATGGCAATACTCGCTCCCTTCACTAAATTATAGGGAGCGCCACTCCTCAGCTAACCTATCACTTCCATCCGTTCACAAGCCTAATCATCGCACCTGTTAATCCCTCTATATATGCTCTCCCCTTTTCCATCAGCTGTCTTCCAGGTGTCAACGCGCAACCCTCCTCCACCCCTTCGCCTCCTGCTTCCAACTCAGGGCCAAGCCCAACCTTCTCCCTTCCAACCGGACCTAACCACTTATCACCACCACCAGTGTCTAGACCCGGGGGGGTTCATCGGAAACGGTTCTTCCCTTCCCGAATGACATCCTACAAAACCTGGGCCTAATCGCCAAACACCATTTCATTCACTTGTTATAAACTGTCATCATTATGTTTCATTTATATAATGTGACCCGATAATAAACATGTATTCCATACATCACGTCTCTCCAGATTGAAATGTCAACGGCAACCCCAAACTATTGGGCAGATTAAACCAAGTTCCAGAAAACATCCCTGACCTGTGATCCATCCAGAGCCCAGAGCATTACACACAATTTACCCAACAAACCACAACCACAGCAGTCCCAATATACTTGTGACCAAGTGGAAAGCCCTCTGCTTTGATTGGTCAACCTGCCCAACTCAGAGAAAAACACCTTCTCTTAACTCATTCATTTAACTCATACTAATGTATGAGCTAAATGTAATGTCAGAAGATTATTAACATCTGGAGAGGGTGTAAAGCATGTGTGGTTCTGTATGCTAGGGATTTGAAATGCAAACACTGAATTAGTACCAGTGGTGCTGGAGCTGACCATATAACACCATTAAGAACATTTGCCTGCCATGACTGTTTGTCAAAATAATGGGTTTGTTTTGTAATATGCAAACAAACTTGACAACCCTTGCTGCTGTCTATCTTTCTGACACATATTTGGACTTCCTAGCATTGAAAGGTAGTCATTGCCTTTTGACACAGGACGACCAGACAAACAAACTCCTACGAGGTTAGTCTCCTTTAGAACTTTTTAATTATGCCTACCATTTTAAATATATCATATAACAATGTGAAACATGTTAGTATAAGATATCTATAAAAACATGTCTCTAGAAAACATCTGTAAATATCACAGCATGTAAGATTTATAGTTTTCTGATATGTTCATGTTCGATGTTCTCTGAATATCCGTAATTGCTGCAAACTAAAAAGTGCAGTAAAAGGTACTAGACACTTTGTACAATAATCTCATGTTATGTTCTTGCATACATCTGGCAATATGTTAAAAGTTATTCTGATTGGAAATCAATTATAAATGTATTTGAACAACGGGAATATGTATAATAATAATGGGAAAGTAAGTTGGGAATAAGTAATATACAGTTGTGAGGGGGTCTTGTTATAAATATGTTCTGGTCAGGTTTAAGGGTTGGTAAAGATAGTGGACCCCAAATTGAACATTTGGAGGGATAATAAATCCCAAATTGCATTCTGGTTGAAGTACAGAACCCCAAAGTGCCAACATGGAAACGGATGAATGGTAACTTGTGTTACTGTAAAGCCAAATGCCATTTCTCATATCCTGTATCATAAATGAACTAACATTCTTCTCTTTGTCCTCGTTTCTAATAGACATGGCAGCCAATTCCTCCTCCAACTCCACCCTCCATCCGGCTGATTGCCAAAACCCCATTCTCGTCTTCACAGCCCTCTACGTCGTCTACATCCTCTTCATCCCTCTCTTCATCTTCGTCCTCTACATTGGCTTCCAACGATGGAGGAAACGAGGCTCTGCAGCAACAACGAGCCACACCGACGTCGTCACCTTTCACATGGTCACCCTGGAGCTAATTGGAGTTGTGGGGGACACCATCTACTGCTATGGCATCTACTCAAATCACACATTTTTAACTAAAGTGGGGATGAATTTATTTTCCATCATTTCACCCGGACAGGCTCTGTTTCACCTGCTCACCTGTGTGGAGCGCTACCTGGCTGTTGTTCACCCTGTCATCTACCTGAGGCTGAGGCAGGGGGGCGGAGTCAGGATCAGGAACATCAGCATTGGAGGTGTTTGGTGTATTTGCTTCGTATCAACATGTGTGGATGATATTCCTATTGCCTTGAACATTATAACATTTGGATATTTGGTCTTCTCCTTGATTGTCGTCTGTTTCTGCAGCGTTTCAGTTCTCTTTGTTCCGATTCGCCCAGGGCCGGGGGAAGGGGGCGGGAACAGGGAGCGGGTCGACCAATCAAAGCAGAGGGCTTTCTACACCATCATGGCCATCATGGCTGCCCTGTTGTTGAGGTTCGCAAAGCACCCTGGTTTCCTCTTCGTTGTTTATTTCATCAGTGCTGGGTGACTGTGAAGAGAATGTAATGATCTGGTCTCTATACTGGTTCACTGTTCCCAGCAGTTTGGTGTTACCTCTGCTGTTCCTACAGAGAGCGGGGAAACTACCAGGCTGCAAACACTGAGGCAGTTTGAGAATTAAAGCAAACAGTCTTATAAGAAAGTGCAGCATTGATTAAAATCATATTTATCTCTCAGTGGAATAAATTCCTTTTGTTTGCATTCAATTGGAACCTTCAAAGGTGTGTGAGTAAAGTTCTGTAGTAAAAGTAGATTTTGTGTGTTTCTATTCACCTTTTTATATTTTCCTATTAAGTTGTGTAAGTGCTCTTCTTCCAGAATTCACAAGGATTGTCTTTTGAACAGCTTGAACACCTGAAGAAGAACCTAAACAACGTGTTTACATGAAACCAACAGAAATGTCATGTCAGATTTTTAATCCTTTTGGTTTTTCTAGAATCTGACTCAGCTGAGGCTTATGGGTAATGTAGTATGTAGACCTACGTGTGGCTATTACTTAAGAATTGTGAAACTTTATGTAACTTTAAAATATAGAAACTAGTTTTATACTCCTTGTGTACAAAGTGTTTTATTTTCTTGGTCCTCAAAGAGCAATGCTCTATTGTCTCTTTAAACAGCTTGAACTCACCTGAAGACAGCGAGGACACGCAGGTGTTCTGGGTCACATTAAACTATCTGATTTGACTGAGCAGCGGTTCTAGCTCACAGCTCATTTGAATCCTGTCAAGCATCGGCTTTAACAGAGAGATGGATCAGAATCAACCCCACAGCTGCTTTCCATAGAGCACCATCAGAATGGGATTTCTGAATGTTTATGAAAATCACTTTAAATCTATGAATCCAAAAGCTAATGTTTAAGCTCTGTCTGTAAACGTTATAATGCAAGCTTTCAGGTATTTCTTATTAGTTGGAAAATAGATCCCAAGAGCCGCTTTCACACCAAGTACTTTGCCGTACTTAGTACCAGCTCTTAGTGCCGGCTCTTAGTGCCGGCTCTTAGTGCCGGCTCTTAGTGCCGGCTCTTAGTGCCGGCTCTTAGTGCCGGCTCTTAGTGCCAGCACTTAGTACCCGCATGGAACTAAGAGCCGATCGCGTTCACACCGGAATAAGTTCCCTGAGGGAAGATTACGCAAATGAAGCCGCTGACGTCACTTCTTCTTCTACTGCTTTGGGTTTACTGGCAGGCTGCAAACCACTTCACGGCGTATACTGCCACCCTAAGTCCCCGGCCGGAAGTCCCCAGAGTTGGGGCCTGGCTTCAGTAGAAGCTGCTGGGACTCCATTTAGATTTTATGTTGCCATAACTTATTTTCTCTCCGTTGGTGCGTGGGGCTAATGCTAATGCTAATAATGCTAATGCCAGCAAATACAATGGCAGGTTTAAAAAACTTTTCAGAGTTTTACGGGGCGTGGTTTGCAATCCGCCCAGCCAATCAGAAATTGGTACTTTTTCTCCCCAGGATAGTCCCACCTCTCTAGCAGGCACTAAAAATGGGGGTAAAAGTTCTCTGAACTAAGTTCTCTTTTTGGTGTGAACGCAAATTTCCAGGCACTAACGGAACTAAATGGGAAATGTACTCCGGTGTGAAAGCGCCTAAAGAAGGAAACTTGCAGAATTTCTTGTGTTGTATTTCTTCTAAAAATGTGGGCAGAGGTTTTCTACATGAGCATTTTTGACTTTGTGTAAACTTTGCAGAGAAAACAGAATGATAGTTCGATGTTATTAGCCGAATGTTAGTTCCCCACCAGCTTTGCTTTGTGTGCTGAGTTAGGCCGAACTTAAAACATTTTCAATCAAAAATGGTCCGATAGATGTAATGTCAGAAGATTATTATGAATAGCTTATACATCAGGAGTGAGATGTAAAGCATTTGTGTTTCTGTTGGCTTGGGATTTGAAATGCAAAATCCTCAAAGGCCTTTCCCTTTTGGGAATCTATAACACCATTAGGAACATTTGCTTACTTTGATTGATCGGGTAGATCTGAAGCTTGTTAGGTAATATGCAAAACTGTGCTGCCATTTGTCATCCTCACATATCATACAATCCACACACACACACACACACACACACACACACACACACACACACACACACACACACACACACACACACAAGCACATAAATGGACCATGTTGCTTTGAAAGGAAGTCATTGGTTTGCAGCAGGAGGACGGGCAGAAACAAGAACTCCTTCAAGGTTGGCTTTCTTTTCTATGTTTTTATTAAGTTTACCATTTAGATTTGTAATATTATAACGGTAAATCATTTTAGTATAGTATACTTAAAATAAATGCCACTGCATGTGAGACTTGTAGGTCCTTAAAGTATATTTACTTAAGCACGACAGCAACCAAAAATGACAGTCAAAGATGTAGTTTGTGATCCGACAGAATTATAAAGAGATCTTGTTTAATATATATCTGACTCTTTGCTAAAGGGCAAATGTGTCATCTGCTATGTTCATCTTTACCTCACTCTTCCAAGCCTGCAACTTTGTAAATATTCTTGAAATGATGGCGCGGCCATCCACCAATCAGAAGGTTGGTGGTTTGCTCCCAAGCCCCTGCATATCGACATGTTTAAGTGTTGTGCAAGACACTGAACCCCAAATTCAGATTGGTCAAGACACTCGTCACCAAACCCTAAATGGGTTGGGATACTCAAACCCAAATGTAACTATTTTCCATATCCTGTATTTTAAATGAACTAACATTATTCTCTTTGTCCTCGTTTCTAATAGACATGGCAGCCAATTCCTCCTCCAACTCCACCCTCCATCCGGCTGATTGCCCAAACCCCATTCTCGTCTTCACAGCCCTCTACGTTGTCTACATCCTCTTCATCCCTCCCTTCATCTTCGTCCTCTACATTGGCTTCCAACGATGGAGGAAACAAGGCTCTGCAGCAACAACGAGCCACACCGACGTCGTCACCTTTCACATGGTCACCCTGGAGCTAATTGGAGTTGTGGGGGACACCATCTACTGCTATGGCATCTACTCAGATCACACATTTTTAACTAAAGTGGGGATGAATGTCTTTTCCATCATTTTACCCGGACAGGCTCTGTTTCACCTGCTCACCTGTGTGGAGCGCTACCTGGCTGTTGTTCACCCCGTCATCTACCTGAGGCTGAGGCAGGGGGGCGGAGTCAGGATCAGGAACATCAGCATTGGGTGTGTTTGGTGTATTTGCTTCGTATCAACACTTTTGGATGCTATTCCTATTGCCTTCATCATTATAACATTTGGATATTTGGTCTTCTCATTGATTGTTGCCGGTTTCTGCAGCATTTCAGTTCTCTTTGTTCTGATTCGCCCCGGGCCGGGGGAAGGGGGCGGGAAGAGGGAGCGGGTCGACCAATCAAAGCAGAGGGCTTTCTACACCATCATGGCCATCATGGCTGCCCTGTTGTTGAGGTTCCTGAGCTATTTGGTTTCCTCTTCGTTGTATGTTTCATCAGTGCTGGGTGACTGTGATGGGATATTAATGATGTGGTCTGCATTCTGGTTCGCTGTTCCCAGCAGTTTGGTGTTACCTCTGCTGTTCCTGCAGAGAGCAGGGAAACTACCAGGCTGCAAACACTGAGGCAGTTTGAGAATTAAAGCAAACAACCTTCAAGGAAAAAGTAACCTTAATTAGTGCATACTTATCTACTAGTGGAATCGATTCCATCTGTTTGAATTCAATTTGAACTTTTTATTGTGTGTGAGTAGTCAGGGTTGTGTTGTTCAAATTGGATTCTGTGTGTTTTTATACTCCTGTTGCTGCTTTGCTTCAAAATGCAAACAAAAAGTAAAAATTGTTAAAGTTTTATAAACATTTGGTTTTATGCTCTTTGTAAAATATGTTATTTTTTTGACAATGCTCTTCTTCCAAACTTCAAAAGGGTTGTGTTTTAAACAGCGCCTACACACCTGAAGACTCCGAGGACATGCAGGTGTTCTGGGTTGAGGTTACAAAGTCAATGTCTAACAATTGACACTTTGTTTTTGTACAAGTTTTATTAAAAAAAATATAAATAAAGTGTGCCAACAAACTAGCTTTGGAGTTGCTTTATTTCCAAAGTGTTGAACTATCTCTTTAAACACTAGGACTGACCCTGCGCCTTCTGAAAACTAGAACGCATTAACAAAATCTGCCTGCCTTGATTGATCGGCAAAGTCCGACGTCTGTTGTGATATATGCAAATGTCTGCTACCGTCCGTCATGCTGTCACATTTAACAATGAGCACACACACACACACACACACACACACACACACACACACACACACACACACACACACACACACACACACACACACACACACACACACACACACACACACACACACACACACACACACACACACACACACACACACACACACACACCGGACCACAAAGCAGTGAAAGGCAGTCAAAGACTTGGCGACGCAGGAGAAGAACGGTCAGAAACAAAAACTCTTACAAGGTGGGTCTACTTTTAATAACGTTTTTTATTACATTGTTTTATTTAAATGTTGTAAACTTTCAATTGTTAAATAGGTTTTATATTGCCTTCAAAGTTCAGTAACTTCATAAGTGCAGGAAAAGCTAGAAGACAGCGTAACAATGCAGAAACATGTCATATCATGTTATAGCAAACATCTGGCAATATGCTGATAAGCCATTTTGACAGTGAAGCGTTATATATGCTTTAGCACCGCAGGAATGCGTCCAATGATGACAATCAAAGGTAAAACTATTGATCTGAAAGAACTAACAGGTTATAAGAGGTCAGGGATATGAAGGTTAGTCAATGCGTGCTATAAATGACCAGGATGCATTGCATGGCAAGCTGCTGACAGCATATCTAAATATATCATGTACTTAAAAATGTATTGTTTTTATTGGCTGTATTTACCACCAACACTGATTTTGAGAATATAAGAACCTTAACAGTCTACTCAATTTAAGGGCCATGCAAACTGGTCAAGATACTGAACCCCAACTTGCACATTGGTCAGGATACTCAACCCCACATTCCAAATATGATTGGATAATTAGCTCCAATTTGCAAATATGTAACCCCAAATTATATATTGGGCAAGATACTGAACCCCAAATTAAAATCGATCAAGTTTCTGAACCCCAAATTACAAATTTCTCATGATACTCAACCCCAAATTATAAATAGGACAAGATAATGATGCCCCTATTGCAAATTGGCAAAGATATGGAACCCCAAATGACATATTGGGCTCTTACGAAAGGGATAATATCTTTACCAAATGACCCCCAAATGAAAATCGGTCAAGTTTCTGAACACCAAATTACAAATAGGGTGAGATACTGAACCCCAAATTGCCTACATGTAAATGGATGAATGTCAACATGCCTATTAACTTTAATTATTCTCTTTGTCCTCGATTCTAATAGACATCCCAGCTAGCGGGGAACGTTCTCACAACTTTGGCTAACGTTACCTAGATGTTCTAATAATGTTTTAAAGAAACATTTTAATCTGAACCTTTTTAGGATGTTTATTATTTCAAATAATGTTCCTATAAGGTGTAACGGTTAACGAAGACATAACGTTTTAACTGCAACATTCAGAGGATGTTTTGAGGATGTTATTAAGGCCTGAGATGACAGAACGTTTTTTTATAAAGCGTTCCTTTAATATGATATGTCAACAAAGGTGGAACGTTTTGCCTGGGAACTAGGAACTAGTAACTAGGAAGTGGCAGATTTTTTCCGGCTGTGTATTTTCAAATTCTAGCGTTTTCTTCTAAATTAACTACCCCACCTTTAATATATATATTGTGAGAACATTAAAGTGCAAACAACCAGCAAACCAGTTTTAATCAAAATAAAAAAACTAAATCACCTTGGAAATAAAGTTAATCTCAATTCATCAGCTTTAACATTATCAACAGTCTACTCCAAAGTGAATAAACACAAATGAGTTAATGTAATCTCAAAATATCTGAAAGTAACTATATTTATATATATATTTTTTTTTTAAAGATCACCCACCTCAGCAGAGCTTCGTCTGATCGTCATTCTTCAGCGTCTCCAAACTCTCTGACTGCTGTTCACTGCGATCTGATCCAAATATATTTAAATTCAAATCTGTCATCAAATTGTGTGAAGCACAGGTGAGAGCAGGACTGTGTTTTTCATGCATACTTAATAATACCTTTTTACGGTAGATTAAAACAGGCACAACAGAACACACAGAGTAAGTCATTACGACATTTATTCTTTCTTTAAAATAAAGTGATTACATATATTGTTATACCATAACATGATTATACAACATTAACTAATAATATAAGATCCATTATATTAGAACTAGTTGGTGAAATTTGTTTTTTAATATCTTAAACATCACAAACACTCACATGAATTTCCAAAATGTCAAAAACAATCAGCAGCTAAAGATACAATCAGTGCTAACAATGTAGTAATCAGTAACTTATCAATCAACAACATTGATATTTAGCTTGACTTTCATCTGGAAGAGTATCATATTTGTCTCAAAATTTGCGAAGCAACTAATATTATTATGTTAACACGTTACATTTAGCAGCTAAAAGTGATGAAAAAAGCCTTTAATCAGTAATGGAGTGCCACAGGGCTCTACGTTTGGTCTTCTACTATTTATATTGAATTTAAATTACATTTTTGTGATGTGATACAATATTATACCACATTTACTTATAATATAAGATACATCATACTACAGTAGAAATGGTTAATGCACACACATGTCAATCATCTTTAACCGCTAAAACAAGTTCAAAAATGTAAATTAAATTAAAGGAAAATCAATAACTGAACATAAGATAATCATTGAGTTTTTTTCCAACTCAAAAAGCTGACCTGCACATTCAAGAGTATCCGTCTCATTACTCAGTCAGATATACAGTATGTGGTCACATCCAAAGTAATGTTTTACTTATCAACAGGCTATTCCCAAAGATTTCCAGATATTTCCTTTTAATCTTACACTTATTTCCAATACAGATGTTAGCTTATAGTACAAAGCCTTCTCTACATCTGCTCATAACCTTTAGAACTTTAAATTCTAATCCAACTCTCATCCTGATTCAGTGTTTTGTTTGCAGCATTGTAGTTTTCCCGCTCCGCGTAGAAACAGTAGAGGTAACACCAGATTGCTGGGCAGAGCGAACCAGAATGAAGACAATATAACAGCACGCCGAGTACTGAGGCTCAGTTCTGTTGAACGAATCACGGCTTTGACGATCAGATCTCCCCCAAACCTCAACAACAGCGCTCCCATTATGGCCATGATGGTGTAGAAAGCCCTCTGCTTTGATTGGTCAACCCGCTCCCTGGTCCCGCCCCCTTCCCCCGGACCTGGACGCTTGAGAACATAAAGAACAGAAATGCTGCAGAAAAGGGGGACACACAAGAATAAAACCAAAAGGCAGAAATCCAAGGTCCAATTGAAATCCATGCTGCTTGTATGCATAACAGCCAGATATCCGAAACTAAGAAACCAAATGCATCCAATGCTAATGTTTCTGATCCTGACTCCGCCCCCCTGCCTCAACCCCAGGTAGGTGACAGGGTGAACAACAGCCAGGTAGCGCTCCACACAGGTGAGCAGGTGAAACAGAGCCTGTCCAGCAGAGGTGACACTCAAAAGTGACAGCCCAACAACCATCATCTCCTGGTGACTGAAATATGTGCCAATGAGGAGGAGGGTAAGCCCCAGTAGTTCAACAAGCTGCATGATGGTGGAGTGATAGGTGAAGTGGTCAGAGTGACTTGTAGCCATGGAACTGGAGCCTGGTTTCCTCAACTTTTGGAATCCCAGGTACACAACGAGGATGATGAGTGGGAGTAGGAGGAGGGTGTATAATATGGCGGTAGCAGAGAAGACGTAGAAAGTTGTTCTGAACCTTAAATATTGGTTTATAAAGTGAGAAGAGGAGTTGTTTGGGGAGTCAGGTGAGGGAGGATCGAGGGGATCATCAATGTAAGAAGAGTTGATGGACATGTTTGTGTAAATGGAGGCCTGGGAAGAAGAAAGAGAGGAATCATCGATAAAAAGGGAAGGGGGTGTTGAGGACAGAGGGACACAATGTTACCTTCTGTTAATCTTGCAGAAACAACAAAATGGTTTTCAGAGAGATTACCTGTATTGGAGACGCACTGATTGCCATACGTGATTATGTAACTGTTTTCTTAGTGCTGTGTTGCGTATGGTTTAGGGTTTTTGTGTTAGTATTTAAGATATCACAAAAAACTGTTACTTTGGTTCTAACTTAATGCAGATTACTTGTGTTACCCCATGCTGGCTGGCTCGCCAATTAAACGTCGTAAGAAAGATTTCCATTTTCCTCGCAAACATTTTAAATGTGTGACAATTCAGAGCAGACTCTGGGATCATACTGCCAATCAAACCACCCTAGCTTGCCATTGGATGAACTTGGAGGGAGGACGATATGCCACCTCAAATAAACATTTAACAATGATAATGATTTCCCAACATATTGGTTTATAAAAAAGACTGACTATGGATCTTAATGTGTGAGAACATTAAAGTGCAAACAAGCAGCAAACCAGTTTTAATCAAAGTAAAAAAGACTAAATCACCTTGGAAATAAAGTTAATCTCAATTCATCAGCTTTAACATCATCAACAGTCTACTCCACACAAATGACTAAATGTCATCTCAAAATATCTGAAAGTAAATACTATATTTATATATATATTATTTGTTTTTAAAGATCACCCACCTCAGCAGAGCTTCGTCTGATCGTCCTTCTTCAGCGTCTCCAAACTCTCTGACTGCTGTTCACTGCGATCTGATCCAAATATATTGAAATCCACATCTGTCATCAAGGTGAAGCACAGGTGAGAGCAGGACTGTGTTTTTCATGCAAAATTGATAATACCTTTTTACGGTAGATTAAAACAGGCAAATCATTTCTCGCATTATCGTGTTACCGGGAGGCCAGACTGCAGAGACAACAGCAGCGTTATTTGAATACCATTCCAATTATCATCTGTTTGTCATTTCTATAGATCTGACGCAACAAAAACACGACAGAACACACAGAGTAAGTCATTAAGACATTTATTCTTTCTTTAAAATAAAGTGATTACATATATTGTTATACCATAACATGATTATACAACATTAACTTATATTATAAGATACATTATATGAGAACTGGTTTATGAAAACAAAAGTTAAATATCTTAAACATCGTAAACACAAAAATGATTTTCGAAAATGTAAAAACAATCAGCCGCCTAAGATAAAATCTGTGCTAACATTTACTAATCGTTAACTTATCAATCAATAATATTGATATTTAGCTTGACTTTCATCTGGAATAGTATCATATTTGTCTCAATATGTGCGAAACAACTAATATTAGCATGTTAACACGTTACATTTAGCAGTTAATAGTGATGAAAAAAGCCTTTAATCAGTAATGGAGTGCCACAGGGCTCTACTTTTGGTCCTCTATTATTTACATTGAATTTAAATTATATTATTGTTCCAATTCCGTTCTCTAACATGCATCTGTAGGCAGATGACACCATTTTTTATACCTGCACTCCCACTAAAAATTAAGCTTTTACTCATCTTCAATCTTTTCCCAATTTGTAGATATTTATTTTTGATTATACACTATTTTAAAGGTTTAAATATGGCTTTTATTTTTATTTTTTTCACTGTATTTTATGCTCAGGTGAACTTTTTCACTCATCCTGATTCAGTGTTTTGTTTGCAGCATTGTAGTTTTCCTGCCCGGTGCAGAAACAGCAGAGATAAAACCAGACTGCTTGGAAGACCGAACCAGAATGAAGACAATGAAACAACACACACATTACTGAGGCTCAGTTCTGTTGAACTAGTCATTGCACTGCCGATCAGACCTCCCCTAACCTCAACAATATAGCTCCGGTTATAGCCATGACGGTCTGGAAAGCCCCCTGCTTTGATTGGACAACCCGCCCGCTGGTCCCGCCCCCTTTCCCCGGCCCTGGATGCTTGAGAATGCGGAGAACTGAAATGCTGCAAAATGAAACGACAATTAATAGTAAAACCGCAGTGCAAAACATTAAGTTCTCATCAAAATCATAGCTGCCTAGGTGCCATATAAACATCCATCCAAAGCTCAGTACCCAAACACATCAAATGCTGATGTTCCTGATCCTGACTCCGCCCCCCTGCCTCAGTCCCAGGTAAGTGACGGGATGAACAACAGCCAGGTAGTGCTCCACACAGGTGAGCAGGTGAAACAGACCCTGTCCGAGATACGGGATAATCACAAATGTGAACCCAACCAGGCACATCGCCAGGAGATGCATGAAGCCGCCAACGAAAAAGAAGGCAAGCCCAAGTAATTCAACCAGCTGCATGAAGATGGATTGATATGTGAAGTGGTCAGAGTGACTTGTAGCTCTAGAACTTGAGCGATGCTTCGTAGACTTTTGGTATCCCAGGTACACGACGAGGACGACCAATGGGATTAGGAGGAGGGGGTACAACATGGTGACAGCAGAGAAGATGTAGTTGCTCATTTTTAATCTAAAAAATAACCCTTCCGGAAAAGATTGTCCCACTCTTGACCTAACAATCAACATCGGCACCTCTTTGCTTTTTGTGCCGAACATTGTAAAGCAAGGTTGTGTTTGAGGAGGAAAGGAGGGGAGGAAGAAGGGGGTAATTGGCAAAGGAAGAGGAGTTGTCAGACATGTTGATGTACATGGATGCCTGGAAGAGAAGAAGATACAGTGAGATAAAATGTTAAAAAAAGATGGTTGTCAGAGAGATCTCGAGCAAAGGCCACGATCTGATTTGCAACTTGTGGTTAAGTGTGGATCCTGGTGTTGAATTGGAAACGCGAGGACTACAGTCGTCAATTATTAAAAGGTGAAAGAACCCACATGTAGAACTTCATGCTATGTTCACCTGAGCAATGCAATCAAAGACGGTCGGGCCACTTAAACTTTGTCGCCAAGATGGCGGTCGTGAAGGGTTTCCAGCGTAATGAGCACCATCACGGTACTAATGGTGTAACAAGTGTAAGTGCATCATAGGATAATGGGATTCCCAGAGGTTCAAGAGACTTGCACTAAGGTAGCTCTTTACAGTCAAAATGACTGTTGGTCACAATTAATAACTTTTT
This sequence comes from Notothenia rossii, assembly GCF_949606895.1. Taxonomy (NCBI): domain Eukaryota; kingdom Metazoa; phylum Chordata; class Actinopteri; order Perciformes; family Nototheniidae; genus Notothenia; species Notothenia rossii. Next base: position 44,216,535 of record NC_136901.1, on the reverse strand, counting down.
CAGGATATGTTCAAATTCAATCTGAAAGACATCACTTTTTTTGCTTTATCTTTCATAGTAAAGCTCTTTTAAAAGTGACTTGCAGAATTAAAATTACCAAAGGTTATTATTATTATTTAAAGACAGAAGTTGTCAAAGGAATCACAAGTTTAAATGTAGAAATTATCATATTTCCCCACATGTTAAAAACAAAACACTGACTATGCTCTTAAATGAGTGAGAGCAAAATTCTTATAAATTACATCAAGAAAAACGAAATCACCCTGGAAATTAAGTTTTACTTAAAAAATCAGCTATAAGAAATCTATAGTCTACTTTAATCTAAAACTCTTAATATCTGTATTAAACTACAGTTGTAGGGTTTTGTTTTCTTAAAAGATCACCAAGCAGCGTTTCTTCAGATCGACCTTCTTCGTCCTCTTCAAAACCGACTGCTGAAGCACAGGTGAGACCAGGACTCTGATTTTCATACATACCTTTAAATGGTAGATTAAATAATGCAAATTTATTTCTTTCATTATTGTGTCTCTGTGAGGTCAGATTGCAGCGACCTCAACGGCATTATTTGAATATCACGGCAATTATCATCAGCTAGTCATCTGTGCATGATTTATAGAGATTATACATCAACAACACAATAAAACACACAGTGAGTTATTATAACGTTTATTTGTGTTTAAAGTACACCAATGTCATATATTGTTTTACCACAATTACTTATAGGATGCATTACACTTAAATAGTTCATTGCACACACAGGTTAACAAACGTAGACGCCTCTAACCAATTTCCAAAATCATCAAATCAAATCTAAGTTTATTTATATAGCCCAAAATCACAAAACACATTTATCTCAGTGTGCTTTACATAATAACAAACCTATATGACAAGGTAAGTTATATTTAAAATTACAAGAGTTAGTTAGTATGGCATTTATTAGTTTTATAAATACAGTAATGTTATACAGGTTTATACGACACTATAACATACAGTCATGCTACATTAGAGTTTAACATGTGTGTGAAGGATTGTCTTTGTCATGACTTATTTACAATAACAAGACAAAGTCAAAACAGACAATACTTAATTTGTTTACGTGTTTAGCCAGCCAAAGTAACCGCTAACATCTGTTAGCGTTAGCTGCAGTTAGCTGCAGTTAGCTGCCGTTAGCTCGGTTAGCTGCGCAGCTAGCTGCAATACTTATTATAACAAATGAAGTTGAATAGTTTCGTTAAGTATGACAATTGGGTAGTTAGGCATGTTTATAAAAGGTTAGGTTGTCTTGGTTAAATCCGAATAACCAAGACATCTCACACAATGTCAAATGTGCAAATGCAAATGTCTGTCTCAAGCCTACTAATTCAAATAAAGTAAAGTAGCGGCTGACCCATAGGGGGCGATAGAGCCCTCCCTAACCCACACACAAAAACATTATTATTAATAACAATAATAATAATACAAATAATAAAACAAATGAATTATATAAATTTTCCATATTTGTGTGTTTAAATATGGAATGCACCCAGCAATATGTGTAAAATATGATTTTTAAATAATTTCCGCAAAATATATGCTTTTCCTAGTACACTGTATGACTGAAGTTCAGTTCTTGGGCCATGGAGACATCGAATTGATTGCATGTGGCTCAGCCCTACCTAGAAGCCAGCAGCCACCCCTGATAAAGTGTCCCCATAGGATGCATTAAATATTGAACCACTACATAAATGTTAATTCCATATTATGAGTTCCTACATTTAAATGTCTTAATTTGACACAAAAATTTGATTTAAAACGTAAATAAACTTCTAAGAATCCCGTTATTTATGCCCCGAGACACGTTTAAATTATTTACTACTTTTATTAGTTATAATTTACACGCTGAACTATTGACATTCCTGTTAACCTTAACTATAGTTTTTGTATGTATTATCATGCCATCACAATACATGTTGCTTGTATCTATGGTGCTGAAGTAAAGCTTTTTTTCCCATCAGTAATGGATTGGCACGGGGTACTATCTCTGATCCTATACTAATTACGTTAGACATGAATTACAATATTCTTCTGAATCACTGCAAAATAGTTTTTTTATGCAGATGACACCACTGTTTATGTGCATGCTTTCCAAATGATTACGAGGTATTATCTCCATCTACCTATGGCTCATTAGTGATGAAGGGCCGTAGAGATCTAGTCTCAGTCTTTTAAAAGCCCCGAGGCAAAGACCCCCTCGGCGGGCCTTTTTTTTTTTTCACGACACTGTGTCTCAGGGGATCTTAATATTTAAGAACCTATTAATGTGTCACACCAGATTAACGGGAATAATCTCAGCTAACTGACGATACAAACTATTTTTACCAAAACAAAACACAAGTCTCATAAGAAGCATCTAAATGACCCCTGAGCGAAAAATGCTAACAGACCGTCCATGAATGCATTTTCTTCGGTAAGTCAACCCTGCGTACTTTATGTTATGTTACTGGTGTTTTTATTAAGCTAAGAAATGTTTAGAGTTGGGTTAGCATTTGAGCAATCGTAGCTCCATCTGTGCTAAAACGATGCTATGCGTAGCATCCAAGAGTGTAATAAGGGCTCTCAAGTTTTGAACAGAGTTCAGAGTGAGATTTTGGCAGCGGTGTTTGGTACTCCAACTTCGGGGGGGGGGGGGGGTGCTAGTGGAGTATGAAGCCCTCTGTATCGCGAATGTCAATGGGGGGGGGGGGGGGGGGGGTACCCTGGAAAGAAATCTCTGCGTGATAAATACAAGGTGTGGCGTGTGAGCGTGTGAATGGAGTGACATGCGTGTGTCTCACGTCAAGTGCGTGAAACTTGAGAGCTCTGGTGTAAAACATTAAGTGGGATGCTACTGTAACGGTATGCCTAAAGGCTTCTTTGCGAGGTTGCCAAAATAAGGTCATCCTTGTACGTTACATAGTTAGTTTGCTAGTTAGGTTACTGTATGCCTTGTTAAGGTTCATTTCAATTCGCTATGCTCTACTATAGCATAAAATAGACTAGCTAACGTCAACGTATTGTTGAAGAGAGGCTTAGTATATATTAAATCAACCTCACAATGAAATGTGTGTATCTTTAAAATATGAACGTCACATTTCAAGATGGTCCAGAAATAACGCTCCCTTAGATATTGTAATATGGTTTGTTGAACTGGAGTTATTTATTGCAGCTAACCGCCTATCCGACTAACGACCCAAAACATTGTTGTTTTTAATATTATTACCAATGCCTCTTTTCATTTTATTATCATCACACTTGAGAAACAGCCTTATCGTGGCTGTAGAACGGAACATGTAACTGAATGCCTGCATTTAAGGACGATGAATAGCGTAGTCAATGCTTTAGTGACAAGGAAATGATTTGTTTAAATATTAGATATGACGTTATCTGTGACTTCAGTGAAAATGAAGCTTATCCATTGCATTGCATTTGTTGAATAGGTTTGTGTCTTACCCTTACGTGTGTGATAAATGAGAGATCTAGAGAGTGCCCACCTTTTTTTTTTAACAACTTAAGCTATAATTGGCTTTACATTTGATTGAGTGTTAGTTAATCTAGTATTTGGAGAGTCAACAAAGTATTTCACGTTTTATTTTGGAACATTATTTGGACAAGATGCCCCCAAAACCGCCAAAAGCTGTGCAGGCTAGCAACGGGGAGGCTAAGGCTACTAACGAGAGCAATGTGGATGCTAGCATGCTACAGGCATTCCGTGAGGAAGTTATTCAAGAAGAGAATAACGGTCTCCGTGAAGAGATCAGACGGGCCATCTCTCCGCTAAAAATCGCTCTGGATGAATGCCATGACAAACTACGTGCCCACGAAGAAGCGCTGAACAGCTTTGATGCCCGCTTGCAGGCAATGGAGACGCGTTATGCTAACCTGAACAGTGACTACAAGAAGCTACAGGAGAAGACGGATGACTTGGAAAACAGGGGAAGACGGTGCAACTTACGTATCATAGGAGTGCCAGAGGGTTTGGAGAAGGGAAACCCTACACAGTTTATCGCCGGACTCCTACACGAGGTTCTCTGAGGGCCAAACGGCTTAGAGCAGCCCCCGATCCTGGACAGGGCTTATCGGGCTACAGCTAAGGTTCCTGGAGAGGGGGACAGACTGCGCCCATTCATCCTTCGGGTTCATTACTTTCAGGAGTAGGAGCGGATTCAGTGCCTGGCCAGGCAGAAGGGACGGCTGGAGTTCCAAGGAAAACAGATCCTCATCTTCCCAGACTACAGCGCCGACCTGAGCAGACGCAGAGCGGCATTCAGCGAAGTGAAAGAACTCCTGCGTAAAGAAGAGGGTGTCCGGTACGGTCTCCTGTATCCACCTCTTCTTCGGATTTCCTTTAACGGGCAGACGAAGACGTTTGAAAACCCGCAAGCGGCAAAGGACTTTGTCATGGCCAAGTTCCGACCAGCCTGAATGTGAGTTGGAGAGAGGGGGGGAAAGAAGCCGAGTCGAAACTACTCACTAATTATTTCAAGGACCTTATTAACGGTCCTCTGTTTGATTCAGCTGAAGCCTAAGCCCGACGTGAGTCTGTTTACTTATTGGAATCGTTGTAAAGCAGCGACCCGCATTAACGTTTAGCTGTTGCATAAATTATTTCCATTCATTGGACTGGATTTAATTACTGGGGTACATTTTTATTCTTTAAAGTGAGGCACGCTTTTGATTCGACCCATGTTCTAAAATTCAGTTATTTTGTGTTATATAGGGCATAATTGTGGAACTGGTTGCCGGGTTATCTGTTAGCTCTTTTTGCTAAAGCTCCTTTTGTCAACGAACCGACGTCACAGGGTTAAAGGGCAGGTCTCGCTGTAGTGTGCTCGTTTTTGTTCACCGGGTGGTCCGGGTAACCACGTTGCAAGTCCACAGTTGTTTTACACTGTAATCGCAAGGTGTGGCTGTTATTTAAAGGTGTCTCTTTATTATTAGTGTATTGCATGAATATAGTCATTGGTTTAGCATAAGGATTATAGTTCAAACACATTATTAGTAAAGGGACGGTGTTTGAGGTTAGGAGTTTGTGATCTCAGGGAAAGCTAGGAAGCTTTGGGAGTCTTGTGTCGTTTCTCGAGAGAGGATGATACTGAGGATAATGGGGAGGCTGGGGTTGATGTTTTCACTTTTTGCTTTTTTGTCTGTTTTTACTTGGTCTCTGTTTGTTGTATTAAGGTTGACTATAGTTGCAATGCTAATTCAAATGTATCACCAAAAGTACAACCTCGATAGATTTGGACTGGGCCAGAATTTTATTTCATGGATAAAACTCCTACATAACTCACCCATGGCTCGGGTTAGGGCAAATGCCACACACTCCCAGTATTTCCCTCTCAATCGAGGGACCAGACAAGGATGCCCCTTATCTCCACTTCTATTCGCAATATGTATTGAACCCTTAGCAATTAAACTACGAACTGACAACAGAGTTAAAGGAATCCAATGGGCAAGCAAGGAGCATAAAGTGTCATTATACGCCGATGATCTTTTTTCTACATTTCTGACCCTATAAGCTCTCTTCCCAATGCACTTGCAATTTTTCAGGATTTTGGTAGTATCTCAGGTTATATAAATGAAATGTAAACAAAAGTGAACTACTCACCATAAACTCAAAAGCCAGAGGAATTTCATTTGAAACATTTCAATTTAAGGTAAAAACTGATCACATGACGTATCTGGGCATCAAGGTTACTAACCTGTATAGAAAGTTATTTGAGGAAAATGTTACCCCCCTTCTTGAACGTACTAAGAAAGATTTTCAGAGATGGGGCAATCTCCCATTATCGCTAATTGGACGCATTAATGTAGTAAAAATGAACACCCTACCTAAATTCTTATATCTGTTTCAATCTATTCCAACTTGTATACCAAAAAAGTATTTTAATACTTTGGACAAATATATTTCTGCATTTATTTGGAACAATAACACCCCTAGGATTCGTAAAGATTTCCTTCAGAGAACAAAACAATCAGGAGGGCTAGCCCTACCCAATTTCCAATTTTATTATTGGGCGACAAATGTACGGAGTATGCTCTATTGGCTAAGTGCCCCTTCTACAGAGACACCAGCTTGGATTCTTATTGAATCGGCCTACTGCGGTAGAACTTCATTGCCGGCTTTGCTTGGATCAGCTCTTCCATTGGAATTGTATACCCACAAGAGTAATCCATTAGTATATCATTCTCTTAGAATCTGGGTAGTGTAGGAGACGGTTTGGATTACATATGATGTCTATACGATCACCGATTTACTCAAACCATATGTTCCCACCCTCTGTGATGGATTCTGCTTTTAAGATCTGGAATGATGGGGGAATACGTAGTTTTGAAGATCTGTATATAAACAAGGTATTTGCCTCATTTAGTCAGTTGACAGAAACATTTTTTCAGATATTTCCAAATTCGAAATTTCACACGTAGTAAATACCCGCAGTTTCCAAATAAACCAGCGGAAACAACCTTAGACAGAATTCTTGAAATAAATGTGCAGAATAGAGGAGTAATTAGGGTGTTGTATAATGTACTTCCCTCCCTGCATTCTCCCTCTCTTTCAACAATCAGATCTCAGTGGGAAGATGATCTAGCATTTGAAATAACAGATGATAATTGGCAGTCCATCCTTCAAAAAGTTCACTCTTCCTCAATTTGTGCCAGACATGGCCTTCTGCAATTCAAGGTATTACACCGCCTTCATTTATCAAAGGAAAGACTAGCAAAGATGTATCCAGGGGTAGATCCCTTATGCAACAGATGTAAATCAGCAACAGGGTCCCTCATCCATACTTTCTGGACATGTCCTAATCTTCATAATTATTGGACATCCATATTTGATACGTTCTCTAAGATCTTTAAAGTAAAATGTACCCCTTCTCCTCTTACTGCAATTTTTGGAGTCGTCCCGGACGACATTGTCCTTTCCGGACATTATTCAAACGCTGTTGCTTTTGCTTCCCTAATTGCGAGGCCACTTATACTTATGAGGTGGAAGCAGGAGGCGTCTCCCACTCATGTCCACTGGGTGACAGAACTTATGATGTTTCTACACATGGAGAAAATAAAGTGTACTTTGGGTGGCTCCACTTGTAAATTCTATAGGACCTGGCAACCATTTTTAACGTACATGGAAAGTTTTAAACTGCCTACTCTTCCCTAACTGATTTATATTTATTAAAAAAAAGTTAGAACACAGATTCTCTGTAGTCAACCATGATTAACATGTATCTCGACCTTGTCATATGTTTTATTTTATTGTTATTGTTACGTGTGCTGTGTTTTCAACCATCTGTTTGTTTATTTTTTTATAAATTTACTCTGGACTCGCTAATATCGAAGGATTGGAGCAGCCCCGCCCCCCCGAGGAGCGACGCGTCCAGAGCCCATGTGAAAAAATCATCTTCCAGACTGTTAATATTGTTACTGCTACTACTCTCTGGTAACGTTAACATTAACCCTGGTCCTGAGTGTTTCTCTGCTTCCTTGCATAATTTGCCAACTCCGAATGAGTTTAGCTGTAGGCAAGGATTGGGTTTTCTGCATGTTAATGCTAGAAGCCTAGTGCCCAAATTAGATGTTTTCAAGACCTGGTTTTTAGTTGCTAAACCTGATATTGTTGTAGTTTCTGAAACCTGGTTAAAACCGTCTGTCACTGACACTGTTATTCACATTGATGGATATAATGTATTCAGAACGGATCGTAAGGGCAGAGCTGGTGGTGTTGCAATATACACTGCTGAGAAACTACAGTGCTCAGTCCTTCACTCTATTTCAATTCCAAGGCAATTTGAGTTGCTAGCAGTCCAAATAACTATAGCAAATGCTCCTCTCACTGTTATTGGCTGTTATAGGCCTCCATCGGCCATCATGGATGCAACTACTAGCCTTACTGAATTGTTGTCTATGTTTTCTTCTGAAATCATATTAATGGGTGATTTAAATTGGGACTGGTTGAGTGATAAATCTTCACAGTTTAAGCAGGTTTGTGATTCTTTGAACTTAACTCAGCTTATTGATAGTCCCACTAGAATAAACCCTGCCAAACCCAATAACGATACCCTTATAGATGTCATTCTAACAAATGCAGCTCATAAGTATGTGTCTGTTGGTGTTTTTCCTAATGATATCAGTGACCATTGCACTATTGCTTGCGTTAGGAGAACTAAGTTGCCCAAAGCCAAGGGCCTTATTGTCCTCAGGCGCTGCTTCAAACACTTCTCTGAGCAGGCTTTCCTACACGATCTGGCGGAGGTTAAATGGCACTTCATAGCGTTAATTCCATCTGTTGATGTTGCCGTCCAATTTTTTATTGATCACTTTTTATCGATTATTAATAGACATGCCCCCTTTAGAAAATTCAGAGTCAAGAATAGGAACACTCCATGGTTTACTAGAGAACTATCTGATCTAATTCATGATCGAAATAAGCGATGGTCTTTAGCTAGAAAGTCTAACACTAGTGATGACTGGCTTCTTTTTCGTGTCCTCAGAAATAAATGTTCAGCCCTTATTAAAAAAGCTAAAACTGATTACTATCTGAGCTTAACCACTGATTGTTTTAATGACCATTCTAAGTTCTGGAAAACAATTAAATCACTTCAGAACAAGAAAGTTTCTAGTTTCCCACAAAAACTGAAGGTCAGTGATTATTTTATTTCAGATTCAGATGGTATGTCTAATGCTTTCAATGCTCACTTCAAAAAGGCTGGTCACATTTTTGATGAGCAAAGTCATGACTCTCTAAATGGTCGTACTCACAGCCCTAGTCAAGAGATGAGCTCCCCTGTTTTTGATTTTGCTTCTTTCTCGGTCTCTGAAGTCTTACAGGGTTTGCACTCAATTGATCCTAAAAAGTCTGCCGGGCCTGACGGCCTCGACCCATTCTTTTTAAAAATTGCAGCTCAGATTATAGCACAACCAGTAACTGATATTTTTAATCTCTCCCTGTCCACTCACACACTGCCAGCTCTGTGGAAGCAAGCTCTGGTATCGCCCCTCTTGAAAGCTGGTGATCCCACTGAGTTAAATAATTATCGTCCTATCTCAAATCTTTCTGTGTTATCAAAGATTCTTGAGTCCCTAGTTTCTACTCAGCTAAAACTTTTTTTAAATTCACACAACATCCTTAACCCTATGCAATCTGGATTCAGATCAAAGCAAAGTACTGTGACTGCCAGTCTGAAAGTCTTAGATGATATCAAGGCTGCTTTGGATAACAAATCTGTTTGTGTTGCATTGTTTATTGACCTAGCCAAAGCATTTGATACTGTAGATCACCACATTATGTCTAATGTTATGTTGGTGTCTCGTTTCGGTCATAATGCCATTTGTTGGTTTCAGAGTTATCTAACCGACCGTACTCAATGCGTCAGGTTGGGTAGCACTGTCTCTGACCCTGTCACCTTGGAGAAGGGCGTTCCACAGGGCTCTATTTTGGGGCCTTTGCTCTTTTTATTATATGTAAACAATATTTGTAATCAGATGCAATTTTCTACCTATCATATGTATGCTGATGACACTATTGTATATTCATGTGCTCCTTCTCTGGACATGGCCGTTTCCAATTTAAAATCTGATTTTATCACGCTGCAGCATGCACTTCTTGATTCCAAACTGCTTTTGAACAGTAAGAAAACCAAAGCAATGCTTTTTGGTCCCAAGTCAGCGTCCTCTTGCCTCTCCATTGACACCCTTGATGGCGTCTCTGTGGAGTTTGTTGATATCTACAAATATCTTGGCTTTTGGTTGGACAGTAATCTGAACTTCAAACACCATATCGAAGTTCTAACAAAGAAATTGAAATTCAGTCTTGGCTTCCTTTACAGACTTAAATGTTGTTTTTCAACTTCATCCCGTAAAAGGTTGGTCTCTGGCTTATTCCTGTCCCAGCTGGACTACGGTGACACCATTTATAGATTTGCCTGTCCCACTGTCTTGGCCAAACTTGACCCACTCTACCATGCTGCACTGCGTTATATATCAAATGCACCCTATAGGACTCATCATTGCACACTGTATAGCCTAACTGGATGGTCCTCACTCACTATGCGTAGGATGCAGCATTGGTTTTTATTAATGTATAAAGCCATTTTAGGAAATCTTCCACTCTACATATGTGCCAGATTTGCTCCAGTTTGTGACTTTTACAACCTCAGATCCAGTGCCTTGATACGGTTCCAGGTTCCTGCTGTGCGGACTGAGGCTGGAAAAAGGAGTCTCTTTTATTATGGTCCTTGGTCTTGGAATGACCTTCAATCACGCCTCAAACTGACGGCACTTGTTTCTATAGCCTGTTTTAAATTGAAGTTGTCAGAAGTCCTTACCACCAGCTGCTCTTGCAGTAATAAGTAGTGCCTTTCTTACTGTCCTAATGTGCACAATGTAGTAACTGCTTTTTTTCGTCTTTTGTTTTCTTAGTTATGTTCTCTGTATTTTATATGTTTGTGTTATGTGTTATGTGTAACGTTGCTGCCTTCTTGGCCAGGTCAGCATTGTAAATGAGATTTTATCTCAATGCTTTTTATCTGGTTAAATAAAGGTTAAATAAATAAAAATAAAATATTATTTCAAAATATTTTTGTACAATTAATCTTGACTTATTTTGTAGGGGGGTGGGGGGGTTAAAAAAAAAGGGACAACCTGCAATTTTTTGTCACTGAAACTGAAACTGTATGTGTTGTTTAAGAAAAAGGAAAATAAAGTTTATTAAAAAAATAAAAAAAGTAACATTAAAATAAAAAGGACCTACACAATAATACTCAATCAAACTGACACAGTATAAGGACTGTGATATCCAGCAATTTCTTAAGTATAACAATAATATTATGACCTGTTTTTAAAAGAAGATATAAAGTGGTTTGCATGTAAAGAAGTCTGTAACCCACGCATGTAACTTTACATCTGTTTGTTCAAAGTGTCCTTAAGGTGATCCAGACAGGCTGGACCAGAGGAGGAGAGACAGATCTGGACTCCTAACAGCAGAGAACTTCAGCACGGATTCCAAGTTACACCTTTTTCATACTTTACAAAGAATGCATAAAGTAATGACTCTAATACACTGATATATATGCTATTACACATGACTGAATACTAGATCACCTGCACATCAGTGATGTGGAGTGTACTTTCTTAGCAAAAGGTTACATTTACATTTTACCAAGCAACATAACTTTTTTGTTCAACTTTCACATTTCAATGTATTTAAGGCAAATATTATTGAACATAGTGAGAGCTACGACCCTTTGTCTCTGCATATTGACTGTAAAACAACATGTTAAAAGTGATTCTTTCAGTGAGACAACCGAACAGAGCAAGCTTCTACAGTTGCACTAAGTTGTGATAACAGTTAAATATTATTTTAATAATACATTTATTTCAATGTTGATGAATTTAGAACGGTTTATTCCAGGGATGTAACGATACCAAAAACTCACTGTACGATAATATCGCGATAACAAGTCCACGGTACGGTATTTATCGCGATACTGAAAAATAAAGGAAAACATTTTTTTTTTTTTACTCGGAAAATGTTTCTTTATTACATAATACATCTGGGGCCGTATTCACAAAGGATCTTAGGGCTAAAAGTAGCTCCTAACTGGCGAATTTAGGAGAAACCCCTAAGCATAATGGGCGTGTCAGTCTTAAATGTAGGACTCCTAATTTTATTCACTAAGAGCAATTCACAAAGTATTTTAGGCCTAAAAGTAGCACCTAAGTCTGGGAGAGCTTAAAAGTCCTCGAGAGGACTCCTAACTCAGTTAAACCTATTCACAAAGAATCTGAAAATGGCTGAGAGACGAAATGTTTTGGAGACAATGGAAGACTGTGAATTGATCAAGAGATATAGGCTAAATCGTGAGGTTATCAAACTTGTTGTGGAATTAGTGCGGGATGCAATAACATCCCCGACTAACAGGAATAACCCGATTAGTCCGGAAATAAAATGTTTGGCAACACTACGATATTTAGCAACAGGGAAAATGCAACTTTGCAATGCCGACGATTTAGGAATATCGCAACCATCAGTCAGCCGTGCCTTAAACCAAACCATCAACGCGCTCTCTAGACCACATATCATCCAACAGTTTATCCGGTTTCCTTTGGACAATCAACAACTACACAGGATCAAAGCCAACTTCATGGCAATTGCAGGTATGCCCGGTGTGGTCGGTGCTATTGACGGGACGCACATAAAAATAATTGCGCCATCAAAGGATGAGGACGTGTTCGTCAATAGAAAGAAAGTACATTCCATCAACACACAGATTGTTTTCATTCATCATGATAGGGGGACTTGAACGGCGGTATGGGCTGTTATTGAAAGTGTTTAAGTGCTGGAAATATGCTCATTGGATAATAGTTTGCGGGGTGCTTTTAATTGCCTCCTCGATTTAATGCAATTTAGGTATTTGTATTGTTTGCTCTCTCTCTTTAACGTGCATATACAACGTCATTATCGTGGTCTGCACAAACTTTTCATCATGCGTGTATTCTGCTAACTGCACTGTCCATAACTATTTGATAGGAATACATTTCTAGCCGAGGCTATTTCCTTGTTTTAGTGGGCTCGTTTGTGGGATGTTGCGGATGAGTTTCACCGAGACCGCCTGCTCTGAACAACCAATCACCGTACTGACCGCTTCTAAACTCATTCACGAGAATCGACGTCATCCATAGCAACGGCGCGTCACTCTTAGTTCACTCTTATTGATTTATCCTTAGTATGAGTAGGTCTCAGCGGCTTTGTGAATAACTTTTAAGAAAAAACTCCTACGTAAAATGTTTTAGCGCGAGTTAGGAGCACTCCTAGCGGTAAGATAAAATGCTTTGTGAATACGGCCCCAGGTCTGCATTCTGGTTCGCTGTTCCCAGCAGTCTGGTGTTACCTCTGCTGTTCCTGCAGAGAGCGGGGAAACTACCAGGCTGCAAACACTGAGGCAGATTCTGAATAAATTAAACTCCATGGAAGAGTTTGTTCTTTATAGATTAAGTATCTGATTCGTCCTGTAGTCAAATAAGTTAGGGTTAGGGTTGGTCAGACCTGTTTCTTTTCTTTTCTTTTATTTGTTGATCCTCTTCTTCCAGAATGATAGATGATTGTCTGTGAACAGCTTGAACTCACCTGAAGACAGCGAGGACACGCAGGTGTTCTGGGTCACAGTATCTGATTTGACTGAGTTGCAGTTTTAGCTCACAGCTCATTTGAATCCCGTCCAGCATCGACTTTAATAGAGAGATGGATCATTGAACGTCAACACCACAGCTGCTTTTCATAGAGCACCATCAGAGCTAATGATATTTGAATGGTATTATTCCTTTGTCTCTTTCTGAATGTATACAGAAGGCACTTGAATCTCTGAGTCCCAGAGCTAATGTGTTAGCAGCTCTACCTGTATAATCCATAAAGCTAACAGTTTCCTATATACTGTATATAAACTCAAAAAAATGAAAAAGTTATTGTCTTGAATGTCTGATAAAAAGGTTGTGGAGATTACAAGCGGCTTTGAATTTGTCTTTTTTATTTTTATCGCTGGATGTTGTTGTTGCCTGATGTGCTAAGCTAGGCTAAACCTGACACATGTTTAATGTTGGTACATCAGCAAAGGTTATGTTGTAAAATTCAAATGAAAGTCAATAACTGGCGAATTTCTAGCAGGTTAAGTTCATTACCATAGTTTTGAGTTTGGCTGCTCAGCCTCGTGGGGCTTTCTCACTCGGTTAGATAAGCTTTCCTTCGCCTACATCACTTTAATGTTCTTCGTGACCGTTGCCTTACTTGTCATATCTTTCTGCAGCCTCTCAGTTCTTTGTGTTCTGATTCGTCCAGGACCGGGGAACGGAGAGCGGGTTGACCAATCAAAGCAGAGGGCTTTCTAAGCGGTCCCTGCCATAACTGCAGCGCTGTGGCTGTGGTTGTTAGGGCCCATGATCACCAATGCTTTGTGCAGCGTCCCCCGTGATCACCAATGCTTTGTGCAGCGTCCCCCATGATCACCAATGCTTTGTGCAGCGTCCCACTCGTTACTGTGAGAACCTGCTGTGCGATCGTCTTCAGTACTGTATAATATCCCCTGCGTTCTGGTGTCACCAGAGTTTGTCTAGATTAAATACGAGAAATACAAAAGGTTAGGCATCAATCATGTGGTCCTGTATCAATCTGAGGCTTATTGTTTTTGGTGCACGTCTGCATCGGTATGGGGTTCCTATCCACCGATCTGGACTCTCTGCACGTTGTTTGTCAGGAGATGAATGCCCTCTTGCTGTCTCTGTATTTATTGGAATTAGACGAATTCTAGGATTTCTAGAAGGATCCCACTTGTGCCTATATTCCAGTTGTGTATGTAAGGCTTTGCTATTCTAATGCTAACTGTTATCTACTGGGAACATCTTGTTGAAATGATGGCTGTTGTGCATTTAGCAAAGGTGGTAATAACATATGTGATCAGGGTGTTTAAAGTATGGTGTTTCCGATAGTTGTGAGGGTGTCATTTGTTTTTTGTTTATCGTAAAAATGTCAGAAATTAGTCAAAGATGTCCTTAGCATTTCTAACAGCCTTCAAATGTGTTGGTTTTGTCCAATCAACAGAGTTTAAACAACATGTATTGCTTTGTTTAGTGTGTATGTTATCAGAATCCTCTCAACAACATATCAGGATCATATTAAATGACTCAATGATGTTTTTATATCTGCGTGATAATGCATTTTCTTGTAGTACAATGGTGCAACTGTTTTTGAATGAAATAATAAAGGTGAATGAAATTACTTCAAATTGTAAATGTGTTTATTGGTTGTGTAATATCTACACACAATGATAGCAAGATAATACTTAGAGGTCCTTATTATTACTATAATTTATCAAATTCAAAATGTAAAGGTAATATTTATGTTTTCTATTTAAACTTTTAAAATATATTCTCAATATACATATATATATATATATATATATATATATATATATATATATATAACATTTAATTTAGAAGTCTCTAAAAATCAAATTTGTACAAGTCTGTGAGAGCACACTGTAATACTCATTAAAGCCCTATTTAATAAAAAAAGTGACTTATCTTTTGCAGAATGTTATAACTTTCCTTTATTTTAATGTATTAACAGATCCTTTGACTTCTATAATTAGACCCTCCAGAAAAACGCGGGCTAAATTCCTTGATTATGCGATTAAATATGCGGGGTTTTATGTGATTTTATGCGGTGAAATTGCGGGAAGTTGCGAAATATGCGGAAAGTTGCGAAATATGCTAAATATGCGGGGGAAAAGAATAACAATTTTTTTAAATATTGAGCTTTCTTATTTATTCTCTCTCACACACAACCTGCCACTAACGTTAAACCCCTTTACTATTCAATTAAACACATTCAATGTTTATTTATTGTAAAAGCAATTGGGCTATTTTAATCTCACACACACACACACACACACACAATTCTCCGCCTCATTCTGTTTTCATTTACTCGTTCGTTATCTGACCAGCTTCAATCTTGTAGGCTACTCACTTCGTTTCTTGTAGCCCTCTAAAGGGCTTTGGAGGTTGATGCCTCGGTGAGCGTGAGTCGTTTGGCTTTCTTGTCCGCAGCAGCAGAAAGAATTTTCGAATGTTTGAATGAATCAAAGTGGGTCGTCACCGTCGATGTTCTCTTATGCTCCAACACACAGTTGCACGGGGTGCAGAATAGTTTCCCCCCACTTTTTGCCCGGTCTTTAGTAGAAATGTTCGTCGGTAAATGAGATGGATTAGATTTTTTCATCTTGGTGTTTTCTCTATCGTGTGAGCTCCACACGTTCACTCTATACAGTGTTGTTTACATTCTGTGATGCGCGAGCTGATGACGTCACGTCAAGACGAGTTAACTTTTTTTTTTCTCAATTTTGTGTGGAAAAATGCGGGGATTATGCCGCCTTTTGATAAATATGCGGCATTTTTCAAATCTGCGCCATTTTGCTGATTATGCGGTAAATTCTGCGATCGCAGAATCGCGTTTTTCTGGAGAGTCTATATAATGGATGGTGGAGCCAATTTAGACTAGTTTATATATAATTATATATCCTAATGCATCAGATTTTAGGATAAAACCTAAACTTCACATTTTAATTTTAAGCATATTCTAATTTAAAGCAGATTTATTTTAATTGTTGTGTTTGCACAAGTCTACGGTTTACCTCCTGCAGCCTTATTAGATCGGGATGAATAGTATTGGGGGAAAAAAGCAAAAGTCTAGCGCTTTGACGATGAATGGTCAGCAGGAATGTAAATACACCAACATCCTGCGGCTTCTTTGCATGTTCCCATCACGCCTTTAGCTTTGTTCGGGTTTCTCATTGTGCAGGGAAATCGTGTTTCCATCCGCCGACAGTCAGATACAATGCAATAAATAAAACTTAACAAAGATAATGGAGAAAATTAAAACAAAGAGGAAAGGCCGTTTGATCCTGCAGTGCTTTATTTGTGTATCATTCAAGAATGAACATCACCACACGTGTACAGTCCTAAATATATAGGAACTTACAAAAAACAAACAAATACAATATAATATATATTAATAATGAAAATAATACGATAAACTCAGAAATGACAATAAAAGTGTATTTGATAGATAATATGTATTTGTGATGGCTTTCCATTTGATTATATGCAACAGTTATACAAACATTTTTAAATATAGCAAATAAAATATGGAGACACAACTCGGAAAAATATGAATATACAAGGCCCTTTTTTTAATCTAAATATAAAGCACTACATATTGGAAATTAATTAAATGTTTAGAGGGAAAGAAATCGAAGCTGTTGGTTATGACCTCATGGGAACCATTCAATTGGTAAACAAATACATATTTCTCCTTTGAAAATCTAACATAATAGTAACTTGTTGTTATTCCACATTTTCTTTATATATTCACCAACAATCCCTTCTACTGCCTATATGCTCTGACTGAAGGGAATAGTGTTAAATGAATAAACTAAAGTAATCAATATGTGATGGGTTGTCTTTTAGGACTTTAGCTGTGGAAGAAGATGCAATATCCTTTATTGGCCGTAAAAAGCAATACTACAATATAACAAACTGAAAAATCGGAATACCTAATATTAAAGTTAACATAGATAAGAATCAAAAAATAAATGCTAACCCTAACCTTAATATAGAAATCCCATTTCACAGATTGACATATCCTTTTTCCCCCCATGTGACCTCAGAGGGGATGTAGTCATGCTGTTTCATCGTTTTATTACAACATTAACCCATATCTATATATTTGAAGCTAGCCACAACCTAGCCCTGCTGTAGAGAAAGTTTGAAGGTACATTGTGAGGTGTGTCAATGTGTTTTGAATTGATTTCCTAGTAGAGTGTTGCAGGAATGAGGCCTGAAACACAGAGGTGAGTCAGCGTTTTACCACTTCCTGTTCCCTCTTTAATGGTTTACTGAAAACGTGTTTTTGGTTGTTAGCCTGAAAATAAAGACTGTGGTGTGAAGAGATTTTAACGTATTTTCTACGACCCTAAACATCAATTATCAATCACAAAGTGGTGTTAATATGTGGAGACAAAACATGTATGTATCATAAACGTTTGATTGACACAGAGATTATTTTCTGCACATGTAGAAATCCTATACTTCACATCCTGATTTTTACTCTGGTTAACATACAATATCTATTTTTCAAACTAGATTCAATCATAAAAACCTTTTGATTACTTGTTACCACCTTGTCAGTGGCGGCCGGCCCATAGGGGCGCTAGGGGCGCCGCCCCCCCTCTTCCCACATGTTTGATTGTCATTAAAAAAAATAAAAAAATATATTTCCAAAAAATATATATTTTTTATTTTTATTTTTAAAGAACGAGGTAAATATTATATAGTTGGTATCAGTAAGATGTATAATCTACAATAAAATCTCGTTTAAAATTGTTTTACGATGTCTAAAGTTACTGATAAGTCACATATTTCCTGCCTGGCCGCAGCGTGTATCATTACCCTCTCTCGTCCGGGCGGTAGAAAGGAGCCCTCAGCCAGAGCAGCTGCAGCCAACAAGCTGACTGTTGCTATCTGTAAACTATGCCGCCGAAACATAATTTCAGCCAATCAGCGTCGTCAGATCTGATGCTCAAAGGGCGCCCTTTCAGCGCCCTGGCCTGTGTGTCTGTGAGTTGTTTGGGCTCGTATCCAGGGTGACGCTACAGTAGTTGTCTGCAGGTGTAGACTCCTGTGCTAGTGGATCGCCGGAGCTGTAGATTAACATTTACATGCTTATTGTAGTTGTAAGGGCAATGCCTGTGGCACCATGGAGCATATGTGTTGGCTGGACCTGTATTTTACAGGAAAAGAGTGATCAGAGGGTCGAGTTGTTGATTCTTGTTCACTTTTCTCATCTTCCTCACCCTCTCAGACTTTGAGTTGCGCGCTGCTAAAGAGACGCTTTACCATGGAAACCAAACAATGGTGTAGCTGTATTAAAGTCCGAGTGGAAACAGTCGTGAGTAAATCAGATTTTGTCAGAAATCGGGAGAAATGCGGGAGTCTCCCGCGAAAATCGGGAGGGTTGGCAAGTATAACACACACACACACACACACACACACACACACAATGTTCGTATTTAGTCTAATGATTTTAAATGGGAATTAAATCATTTGAGTCTTCCCAAAACACCAGTGTTCCGCAGTTCCCCCCCCCCCCCCCCCCCCCCCTCTAACATCACCAGAAGTCATAATTGAAGGAGTCATTTCTCAAAAACTCCCCCGGACCGCTCTAGTATGGTTTTGTCACCATTTCCACAGCCCCACCAAAAATATTTTCCATCAGCCGCCACTGCACCTTGTATTAAACGCAAATATAGCACTACAACAGTAGCAGAATATGAGCAGCAGCATGGAGGACATTATGAATTAAGAGTGTGTGGTTGTTTTACAAAAAATGGCGAAGCAAATTAAGTTGTTTGACTGGGGTAAAAAGTTCGGCAAACCAGTCAACATCTCAAACGAATGTTTGACGCACTCGCAATTTTTACAGGCTTCCACTACCTGTTAGCATCTGGCATCAGTTAGCATCTAGCTCTCCTGCTTACAAACATTTAGCCATCCCTGCTTATACAAGTAGTAGTTTTAGTTGTCTGCGATCTGCGGAGGCCTACTCCCACCTGTCGAGTACGGCTGTGCTGAGGTGTTTATCCCCCGGAGACGTTGCGGAGAGACGGAGCGGCTCCACCTGTTGCTGCCTGCGATCTACGATCTACGGAGGCCTGCTCCCACCTGTAGAGTACGGCTGTACTGGAGAGGTTTTTACCCCGGAGTCGTCGCGGAGAGACGGAGTGGATCCACCCTTCGGGCTTGGCCTGCTTCCACCGGGCGTGTGCTGCTGTGAGGAGGCGGATTTTTACCATGGCTGGGGCCTGCTTTCCACCTGTCCTGGTTCTGCTGTTGCAGAAGCCTGCTTGAACCCCGGGGATACCACGGAGGGACCGGAGCGCTTCCACGCTGCTGCTTTCGCCTGTCCTTTGCTGCTGTGCTGATTTGCTCCAGGAACATCGTGGATACTGTGTGCTGGTCTGGGGAAATGGCCCATATCGGGATTCTGCTGTGCCTGCTAACTGTTTTGGACTATGAGAAGATCTCTAGTCTTTCTGAGAAGTCTACTGGATTCAGGTCTGTTCTGCTACCCGCAGTGAGCATCCCCTGCAAAGGTTCGAATGTGTTGCACAAACAATTACCGGTTGCCTTGTCACAGACAATCTGCTCCACAAAATATGTTTGTCTTTTTTGTTTTCCTTTGCTGTCAGGAAATGTGCAACCTAACCCTGGTCCGCCCAGTAGCAGTAGTCAGATCTCTACTCCTGCTGATTTTAAAGCTAGGTCTGGGTTGGGTCTCATCCATTTGAAAGTGCGCAGTCTGTTAGGTAAACTAGTTTTTGTCCGCATCTGATCGAGCTCGACTGAGGCTGACCTCATTGTTTTATGACATCGCCTCAAATGGTTATAATGTGCTCTGACATCGCCTCAAATGGTTATAATGTGCTCTGACATCGCCTCAAATGGTTATAATGTGCTCTGACATCTCCTCAAATGGTTATAATGTGCTCTGACATCGCCTCAAATGGTTATAATGTGCTCTGACATCGCCTCAAATGGTTATAATGTGCTCTGACATCTCCTCAAATGTTTATAATGTGCTCTGACATCGCCTCAAATGGTTATAATGTGCTCTGACATCGCCTCAAATGATTATAATGTGCTCTGACATCGCCTCAAATGGTTATAATGTGCTCTGACATCGCCTCAAATGGTTATAATGTGCTCTGACATCTCCTCAAATGGTTATAATGTGCTCTGACATCGCCTCAAATGGTTATAATGTGCTCTGACATCTCCTCAAATGGTTATAATGTGCTCTGACATCGCCTCAAATGGTTATAATGTGCTCTGACATCGCCTCAAATGGTTATAATGTGCTCTGACATCTCCTCAAATGGTTATAATGTGCTCTGACATCGCCTCAAATGGTTATAATGTGCTCTGACATCGCCTCAAATGGTTATAATGTGCTCTGACATCGCCTCAAATGGTTATAATGTGCTCTGACATCGCCTCAAACGGTTATAATGTGCTCTGACATCGCCTCAAATGGTTATAATGTGTATCGTACCGACCGGCCTAATAAAGGTGGTGGCGTTGCCATTTATGTTAAGAATAACTTCAGTGTATCCTCATTAGTTTCCAAATCTATCAGTAAGCAATTCGAATGTGTAGCCTTAAATATAGAATTGGCAAAGGGGCAACAGGTCATGGTGGTGGGCTGCTACAGACCCCCCTCAGCTGTCAAGGACTCCTTGTCTTCACTAGCAAATATTTTATCGCAGCTAGACTAAAGGAAACAGTGCTGCTTGGAGATTTGAACTGGGACTGGTTAACTGCAGTGTCAGAGGATTTTAAAAACCTTTGTATCTCTTTGAATGTTACTCAGATTGTTGACAGTCCTACTCGCCCTAACATTAAGTCCCCTAATAAATCCTCCCTAATTGATCTCATTCTAACTAATGTTCCCTATAAATACTCATCTGTGGGAGTACTAGTGAATGATCTGAGTGATCACTGTGCTGTAGACACAATTAGGGACACTAAGGTCCAAAAGGTTAAACCTCGTATTATTATTAAGAGAGACACAAAACATTTTGTGGAGCAGGGTTTTGTTCATGACCTGTTTGGGTTTGATTGGGGAAAAATGGATCTGTGTGCAGATGTAGAAACTGCATGGTCTTATTTTTATCTTGGTTTTATGGAGATCATTGATAGACATGCACCCCTGCGTACATTTAGAGTAAAGGGACGAGACAATCCTTGGTTTTCTGCTGAACTGTCCAGTCTCCTGCATGAGAGAAACGAGGCTAGGAAATCAGGCTCAGAGGTAGAATGGCTGTGTTTCAGGCAGCTAAGGAATAGCTTCACTTCACATCAAAAGTGCTAAGTCAAGGTACTATCTGTCAGTTACCACAGAAAACCTAAATAATCCTAGGAAATGTTGGAAAGCCATAAAATCGATATCCACCGGTGAGATCCGTAATGAGCTACCTCCGTGCCTTACCACAGCATCTGGCTCTATATCGGACAGGGCTACTATGCTAAATTGATTTAATGAGCATTTTGTGTCCTGTGGCTCTCTGTTGATTCTGTTTCTAACTCTGCTTCTGTGAACACCCCAATCCGTGACTCTGAAAAACGTGTGTTGGAAAACCCTTTCAGTTTTACTCCTTTTACTGTTGATGTTGTTCGTGAAGCTTTGACCAAGTTAGATCCTAGGAAACCGGCTGGCCCGGACAACGTAGAACCTTTCTTTTTAAAGATAGCTGCAGATTGAATCACTCCTCCTCTCACTACTCTTTTTAACATCTCCCTCAGCACAAACACAATTCCAAAAGTATGGAAGTCAGCTTATGTCTTATCTTTACTAAAAGGAGGGGAGGCAACTATTTTAAATAACTATAGGCCAATCTCTAAATTGTCAGTTCTGGCGAAAGTGCTCGAACGCCTAGTGAGTGAACAGGTAAAGGTGTTTTTATGTATAAATGATATCCTGTCTAAACATCAGTCAGGCTTCAGAAAGCAACACACAGTAGCACCATCACTGCCACAATGAAAGTGGTGAATGACATTACGAGTATTTTAGATAATAAGCAGAGTTGTGCAGCTCTATTTATTGACCTGTCCAAAGTGTTTGACAGCGTTGATCATCACATCTTAAAGCAGAGGCTTCTCAGTATTGGCATATCCAGCCATGCAGTGGGGTGGTTTGTGAACTACCTCTCTGAAAGGTCCCAATGTGTTCACTTTGATGGGCTGTCTTCTGAGTGGTTAAACATTGCTAATGGTGTTCCTCAAGGTTCTGTTTTAGGTCCACTTTTATTCTCCATATATATCAACAGCTTAGGTGAAAATGTGGATGAAGCTACTTTACATTTGTATGTGGATGATATAGTGATGTACTGAGCAGGTCCCTCCATTCAGGAGGCTGGTGTTAAATTACAGGCTGTTTTTAACATTATTCAGACTCAGCTCTCTGAACTAAAGCTTCTTTAAAATGTTGATCAAACCAAGGTAATGCTCTTTTCTAAAGCTAAAAAGACACCAGAGCCTGTTTTAGATATTGTTACTATGCAAGGACAAGTACTCGAAGTGGCTACCTGTTATAAATACCTAGGTATCTGGCTTGATGATTGTCTCTCTTTTAAACTTCATGTCAATAATCTGCTTAAAAAGCTGAGGGTTAGGCTAGGTTTCTTCTACAGGAACAAGTCCTGTTTCTGACTTGAGGCCAGGAAGAGGCTCTGTGACCTTTTGACCTGTGCTGGACTATGGTGATCTGATCTATATGAATGCACCTGCCCATTGCCTGGTCAAGTTAGATGCCGCCTATCACAGCGCTCTGAGATGTGTTACTAACTGTAAAGCACTTACTCATCACTGTACCCTGTATGCCAGGGCAGGTCTGCCTTCACTTACTGTAAAGAGGCTCAGTCATTGGTACACGTTTATTTGTAAAGCTTTGTTGGGTAAACTCCCGTATTATATCTGCTCTCTGATCTCACAGAGAGTTGCAAGCAGCTATTGTCTGAGATCTCATGATGTAGTATTGTTAGATGTGCCAAGAGCAAGGACTGTCTTAGGTAAGACACTTTTATGTGCGCAGCTCCACTTGCTTGGAACAATCTTCAGCAAGAATTCAAACTGAGCAATCTCATTCCTCTGCATGTTTTTAAAGCTAGGCTAAATGAAATGCTCGTTGATAATATGGGCACTTGTAAATGTCTATAACTATGTAAATGTATCCTGTAAATATAATGTATGATGTCCTTTATTGTTTTATGTTTCATGTGGAACCTATATGCTGCAGGTCTCCATTGAAAAAGAGATCTATGATCTCAAGGGACCAATCTGATTAAATAAAGGTTTGAAATTAAATGAAATGAGCAATACGTAAATTATGTAAACCAGAGCGACCAATCCGTGCACGGCCACCCGAGGTGATTTATTTTGCATAAGCATTAGTGCGTCTCTTAACATATCTGTTTTATAAAAAGGCAAACTATGGATCTTAATTAACTCTAAAGTAAGGCTGTATGATGCCTTTACAGCAAACAAGTCACGAACAACATTAAAAAAAACTAAATCATCTTGGAAAGGAAGTTTACCTCAAACAATAAGCTTTAACAGAATCAACAGTCTACTCCACAGTGAATACACATTTAAAACTATATCTAAATCTGCAATAATTTAAAATCATTACAAATGTAAGTAATTTCTTTGGTTTTAAAGCTCACCCTCCTCGGCGTAGTGCCTTCCGAACGTCCTGCTGCCGTGTCTCAAAACTCTCTGACTGCTGTTAACTGCGATCCTAGTACTAGACTCCTGGTACTAGGATGGGTTAAATGCAGAGGCCAAATGTCACTGCGTGTGCTGTGTGCTCTGCATGTGTGACCATTAAAGAGGGTTTCATCCCTCCCAATTCTAATTCTATTCTATCTGATGCAAATATATTTAAATTCACATCCTTCATCAAGGTGTGTGAAGCACAGGTGAGAGCAGGACTGTGTTTTTCATGCATACTTAATAAAACCTTTTTACGGTAGATTAATAAAGGCAAATTATGTCTCGCATTATCGTATTACCGGGAAGTCAGACTGCAGAGACAGCAGCTGCATTATTTGAATATCATTCCAACTATCATCGGTTTGTCATTTCTATAAATATGACACAACAAAACACAACAGAACACACAGAGTAAGTCATTAAGACATTTATTCTTTTTTAAATAAAGTGATTACATATATTGTTATACCATAATATGATTAGACAACATTAACTTATAATATAAGATCCATTACATTAGAACTGGTTTGTGAAAACAAAAGTTAAATATCTTAAACATCAAAAACACTAAAATGAATTTCCAAAATGTAAAAAACAATCAGCAGCTAAAGATACAATCGGTGCTAACAATGTAGTAATCGGTAACTTATCAATCAACAACATTGATATTTAGCTTGACTTTCATCAGGAATAGTATCATATTTGTCTCAATATGTGCGAAGCAACTAATATTATTATGTTAACACGTTACATTTAGCAGCTAAAAGTGATGAAAAAAGCCTTTAATCAGTAATGGAGTGCCACAGGGCTCTACCTTTGGTCTTCTATTATTTATATTGAATTTAAATTACATTTTTGCGATGTAATGTCATACAATGTCTTATAATATAAGATACATCATCATATAAATGGTTAATGCACACACAAGTCAATCATCTTTAACTGCCAAAACAAGTTCTCAAATAGTAAATTAAAGGAAAATCAATAACTGAAAATAAGATAATCATTGAGTTTGTTTTTTTCCAACTCAAAAAGCTGACCTATACATTCAAGAGTATCCGTCTCATTACTCAGTCAGATATACAGTATGTGGTTGCATCCAAAGTAATGTTTACTTATCAACAGGCTATTCCCAAAGATTTCCAGATATTTCCTTTTAATCTTACACTTATTTCAAATACAGATGTTAGCTTACAGTACAAAGCCTTCTCTAAATCTGCTCATAACCTTTAGAACTTTAAATTCTAATCCAACTCTAATCCTGATTCAGTGCTTTGCTTGCAGCATTGTGGTTTTCCCGCTCCGCGTAGAAACAGTAGAGGTAAAATCAAACTGCTGGGCAGAGCGAACCAGAATGAAAACATTGTAACAACACACACAGTACTGGTGCTCAGTACTCTTGAAACACTCAATGCATAGGTGATCAGACCTCCCCCAAACTTCAACAACAGCGCTCCCATTATGGCCATGATGGTGTAGAAAGCCCTCTGCTTTGATTGGTCAACCGGCTCCCTAGTCCCGCCCCCTGGCCCTGGACGCTTGAGAACATAGAGAACAGAAATGCTGCAGAAAAAGAGGACACACAAGAGTAAAACCAAAAAGCAGACAGTCACGGATGCATGAAAATAATTGATATCTTTATACCAAAAGGGAATATATCCATAGCTAATAAACCAAACACATCCAATGCTGATGTTCCTGATCCTGACCCCGCCCCCCTGCCTCAACTCCAGGTAGGTGAGGGGGTGAACAACAGCCAGGTAGCGCTCCACACAGGTGAGCAGGTGAAACAGAGCCTGTCCAGCAGAGGTGTAATTCAAAAGTGAATTCCCAACATCAAACATCACCTTGTGAAATAAATATCTGCCAGTGAAGTAGAGGGTAAGCCCCAGTAGTTCATTCAGCTGCATGAAGGTGGAGTGATAGGTGAAGTGGTCAGAGTGACTTGTAGCCGTGGAACTGGAACGTGGTTTCCTCGACTTTTGGAATCCCAGGTACAGGACGAGGATGATGAGTGGAAGTAGGAGGAGGGTGTATAATATGGCGGCAACAGAGAGGAAGAAGGATGTGAGGTTGAAATCTAGACATTCGTTTAGAACGAAGTATTCATCAAAGAAAGGAACGAAATGATCATCAAAGTAAGAAGAGTTGTTGGACATGTTTGTGTAAATGGAGGCCTGGGATGAAGAAAGAGAGGAATCACCAATAAAAAGGGAAGGGGGTGTTGAGGAGAGAGAGACAAAATGTTACCTTCTGTTCATCTTGCAGAAACGACAACATGGTTTTCAGAGAGATTACCGGTGTTGAATATGCCACCTCAAATAAACATTTAACAATGATAATGATTTCCCAACATATTTGTTTATAAAAAAGACTGACTATGGATCTTAATGTGTGAGAACATTAAAGTGCAAACAACCAGCAGACCAGATTTAATCAAAATAAAAAAACGAAATCACCTTGGAAACAAAGTTAATCTCAATTCATCAGCTTTAACATCATCAACAGTCTACTCCAAAGTGAATAAACACAAATGACTAAATGCAATCTCAAAATATCTGAAAGTAAATACTATATTTATATATATATTATTTGTTTTTAAAGATCACCCACCTCAACAGAGCTTCGTCTGATCATCATTCTTCAGCGTCTCCAAACTCTCTGACTGCCGTTCACTGCGATCTGATCCAAATATATTGAAATTATTATCTGTCATCAAGGTGTGTGAAGCACAGGTGAGAGCAGGACTGTGTTTTTCCATGCATACTTAATAATACCTTTTTTACAGTAGATTCAAACAGGCAAATGTATTCCTTTGCATTATCATGTTACCGGGAGGCCAGACTGCAGAGACAGCAATAGCATTATTTGAATATCATTCAAATTATCATTTGTTTGTCATTTCTATAGATCTGACACAACAAAAACACAACAGAACACACAGAGTAATTCATTAAGACATGTATTCATTCTTTAAAATAAAGTGATTACATACATTGTTATACGATAACATGATTATACAACATTAACTTATAATATAAGATCCATTATATTAGAACTGGTTTGTGAAAACAAAAGTTAAATATCTTAAACCTCAAAAACAATATAATAAATGTCCAAAATGTAAAAAACAATCAGCAGCTAAAGATACAATCGATGCTAACAATGTAGTCATCAGTAACTTATCAATCAACAACATTGATATTTAGCTTCATTCACAAATACAGAAAGACAAGTTTCATGGACTTTCAGTTGTGTTTTGAAGAGCATTTGAACACATCAATATTTTAGATCAACTAAAGTATATATAATCTTGTAATTCAATAATATATAGTCTTTATATATTAAATAATTATAATGTAAATGTTTACATTACACTTCTTTATTTGTTATGCTCATACTTTAACCTTTACAATCGTTTGCTTTAATATGCTGTATATTTTTGTGTTTGCTTCCTCCTGCTCCCTTTCGGACACATACTGTATGATTTATTATTATTATTAATATGAAGATATTATTAAGATAAGATAAGATGTTACTTTATTGATTGAACATTTTAGTTTAGAATGTGCTGTCCCACGGTAATTCAGAAGGCTCACAGGTCACATTGCGACCATTATTTAAAACAATAGTTGCTTTCACACCGTCTACAGTTTGATTTGTATAGAGGGAGCTCTGTGGCCAGTGTTCAAATTACCCGTTTGCTTTGGGGGGAGCCCTATTATTCAGTGCACATCCTGCTACTAAATATATCACACGCACACTCTGTTGACTGGCGCAGCAGCAGTTCAGTAAAGTTGGAACGATATTGGCAGATTCAGATTTCACGGATCAATAACTCATGAACAAAACGTTATTCAGACACAAATGACGTCTCCTAAGTACCGTGGTAAGGTTGACAACGAACTACATTTTTATCAACAAAAAGCCAATACGTGCTGTCCTCCAAACTGGAAACATTACATCGGTCTCTTTCTGCACTCGGAGAAGAGTGCTCAGGGACCGTCTGCAAAGTGCAACTCCGAAAAAAGAGAATACAATAATATTCAATCACTATTATACAGCTTATTACTACCAAACTCACTACACACATCAATAGTCTCCTGGTGGTCAGACTTCAGCAGAGAGTTTGGAAGAATATGGTTTTGAATAATTTTGGTGAATATTTATAATGTAAAATCATGGCATCCTTTTCAATAACCGTCTATACCTCCTGGATCATGGGTGTAATCCTAGACGGCACACGAGAGCAGATGGCCAGGCAAGAGGTAAAAAAGGTGAGTGAAACTGATTATTCATCCCTTTAGTACTGTAGGCTTGAGAAAGGAGACTGAACTGTGTCTACAGACAACTTCCAGTGTTATTATAATCATGCAGTTTTTGGAGACATTTGTGTTGTTTTTAACCAATACATTTAGAATATAAGCTTCCCTTTTTTTCTTGTTCCTGTTGAGAAAATAAAAAATGAATACTGTGTAAATGAAATTATTGTTTTGCACCTGTATATTATAGAAAATAACACTTATGTTTACATATACCCTAGGTTTTTCAGGTCACATTTGATCTATATGATGGAGCCATTGGATTTGTCAATATAAGAAATCAAAACCAAACCATATTCTTCCAAACTCTCTGCTGTAGTCTGACCACCAGGAGACTATTGATGTATGTAGTGAGTTAGGTAGAAATATACTGTATAATAGTAACGTTATTGAAGATGATGCCATATTTATTGAAGATTTTACATTAGAAATCTCCCCCAAAATTATTCAAAAGCACATTCTTTCAAACTCTCTGCTGTAGTCTGACCAACAGGAGACTATTGATGTGTGTAGTGAGTTTGGTAGTAATACTTTATAATAGTGAAGTGATTGAATATTATTGTATTCTCTTTTTTCGGTGTTGCACTTTGCAGACGGTCCCTGAGCACTCGTTTCTTCTCCGGCTGCGGAAAGAGACCAATTTAATGTGTCCAGCTTGGAGGACGGCGCATATTGCCTTTTTTTTTTATCAACATGTGATTGTAGTTGTCAACCTTACCACGGTACTTAGGGGACGTCATTTGTGTCTGAATAACGTTTTGTTCATGAGTTATTGATCCGTGAAATCCGAATCTGCCAATATCGTTCTAACTTTACTCAACTTGCAGCAGCGTGGATTCGATCAATTGCTATAAAAACACTCTTCTACTAATACAGACGGTGTCACTATGCCGGCGGATGGCCTTTGTTGAAGCCTCTTCAGGCTCCGCATCGGCAGGCCTCTCCCTCGGTGTGGAGCTGTCAAGCTCGACCCTAACGCCGCTTACAAGCCGGCCAACTAAAAGTTGTTTTCCGTTCACGTTGTCATTTTTAGACTCCTTCGCTTCTTTGCTTGTGAATCCAAAAGCTGTGACGCTTGGCTGTTTTCGTTTTGCCATATTTTTTATTCCAAATCCAAAGTTAAAAAAATATCAATATGAACCTTTCAAATACCGCGCCGGCATCACCGCCATAACCATAGCAACGTAAGTAAGAATGCAGCGCCGCCACGTACAGATGGCAACACCCAGCAATATTCACAAATATAAAACAAATATTCAGAAACTGTAATGAACAATAACTATTATTTATTTCAAGAACTGTTATTTACAGAAACTCAACATTTCTAATCTGTGACACAAATATGCACGATTGTTTTGGGCTCCCCCTATATATCTCAAAGTCAGCCTTCAGGGGAGCTCCCTCCCTCTTCGGGGGAGCCAAGCTCCCCTTAGCTCCCCCCCATTTCGAACAGTGTCTG
The DNA here is from genome assembly GCF_949606895.1 of Notothenia rossii. Lineage (NCBI taxonomy): Eukaryota > Metazoa > Chordata > Actinopteri > Perciformes > Nototheniidae > Notothenia > Notothenia rossii. The sequence goes on along the minus strand of NC_136901.1, from coordinate 44,186,865 downwards.
TGGCTGAATGGCCAGCGATTAGGGGCGGCGCATTTATCATAGGTGATCAGAGCTAACTGCCTGCCGTCAGATTTCATTTAAAAAACAGATCTGATTTTAAGACTACTTCTGCGCTCATAAAGAATGATAAGAATAAGAATAATGCGTATTGAACTGGTTTCATTAATTAGTGAGTTTATTTAACACTAGAACCGCCAATCGGGTCAATTTGTGTGATGTGTTGTTGTGTGTGTGCAATGTAACTTTTTTTCAATAAAATATTAAAGTCTCCCAGTCCGTGACTTTTCCTGAAAGTGTGTTATATAGCACCCTATGTTGTTAAAAATTGCATTCTAATAGCGGGATTTTACGGTTTTAGGTAGGCCTGTACAAAAACCTCTGGCGGTTCTAGTGTTAAGGTAATTAGGTACAGTAGAAGCCCTTTTTTATCAGTAACGAATTTAGCAGTTGAACATAAAAGTCAACTAACTGAGGGTCACTTGCAATGACAGTGTTGTGTCTAACTGTAAGCTTGTCACTCAGAGTAACCTACCGTTAATTTAGCTGCTGGAGAAGAAAGATCAAGGGGGAAGGGGGGGAGAGAGCTGTGGTTGATGGGCCATTAGTTGTGTAAATATACAGCTGAGAGCTGCCGTTTCATTCAGACTGTTTAAAAAACGGTAACAACGGACTATTTTTCTTAGCGGATGCATGTCAATTTAAATCAATACGACTATTTTTTAAATCAATAAAAACATTTTCTAAATCCATAAAAGCATTTCAATTAATATTGGGAGTCATGTCGTTACTTTGTTGAGAATGTGGCCGTGTAATAAGCGGGATAATTTGCAGCGACTTGTTCCTTATGGGGAAAATAACACCCTTCATCCAGATGAGGATCCCTCCGCTACACTTTGGGATCCTGATCTGCCGACGAGGCTCCATTCAAATATAAATATTTTTAGTGAATTACTGAGTTTAGGCACGTTAATAACGTTTTAATGAAGTTGAATACAGTATATTCATGTGTGTCAGTGATTTCATGTCAATTCGGTGAACATAAACATAAATGATCGTGGTGAAGATGATGATTAAATTAGGATTAAAAATCGAGAGCCGGGCTACATTTCCTCCCGTTCGTTTTTTTCGACTAAACAACATTATTTTGTTAAATAACAACATGGTGATGTTTTGTAAATGATTACATGTCTCTTATTTAGCACAGTAGTATGATATCCGTGACATATGGATCTTAACAAAGTTCCGCTGTACATCCAGCGTACTGTATCTGACTTTATTTCACATGAGCTCCAGTGTGGAACCCCACTGCACCTCCTGGTGGATCAATGATCCATTGCAGCTGGCTTCATTATAAATTACATTTATCTATCACGGGGGCGGTCTCAAATCAAGCTGGAGGTTTTCCCTTGAGCGAGGGCAGATCACGTACCAATCACGGCCCTCGCGTTTCAAACTGTCTGAAATGAATCGCTACATCTGTAGAGGACGAAGAAGTAGAGAGGGAGGAGGAAAAGGACGTTGATAAAGGTGTTAACTTCAAAGATGATCAAACTGCCCAAGGAGTCCAAGCATGCTGTGTGAAAGGAAAGGCTGGGGGAGGGGAGGGTCGCGTTGAAGGAGGATGAGTTCATCGCCTGGAGAGAAGAATGGGAGTCAAAATATGGACATGCAACTGTTTGGTGGGCAGGTATGCAAAAGAGATGCTTAACAGGGCGTCATGCACCAAGTCTGATGTTCTACTAGGATTTCGAGCCTACAGCTCAAGATGAAAATCTAAAAACATCTATCATCTCCAACGTGCTTTTTTCTGGTTTTGCATCACATTAACAACTCCCATCTTTACTTTACTTAAACATTTTCAAACTTCTCTTACATTGTTGGTATTAATACTTTTGAATCCATGACTTGAAGCTCTTACATTTGCGCACAACCGGTATCTTTACTTAGATTTAAAGGGGGTTAACTGTGCTCAAATCGCAGAGGGTTTTAAATCTTGGAACACATAGAGATAAGAGAGATTTAGGATAAAAGCCCAATCATCTTACGTGTTAGAGGCCCATAATGTAGTTATTTAGTCAAGCCACAATGAGGTTTAAACATAAACAACTCCACCTAACTCTTATGTGCTGTGAGTACAATATATTCCACTGATGACCTAAGACCAAAGCATGACAAGACCAATCCATTCTTCATTAGTAACTCTTTGGTTAAGGCAGAGGGTAACATCATTGGTGAGAACCAGTAAACAAAGACTGTGTATACCAATGAATACCATGTCAATAACAATTGGTACTAGATTTACATCACATTCAAATCGACAAACCTTTTTCATGGTGTTTCCTGTTTCCACCGCTGACTGCAGTACACAGCTGTCTGCTTTAAAGATATAAAGTTAGAGTAGGTGTGACTGGATTACACGGAGGAAAATAGACCTGGGAGTTATTTGCATTTTACAAAACCAACAATAAGTCTGTGTCTAGAACCGCATCCATTATAGATCTACAGAAAAACAAAGCTGATGCTGGTTCCTCACATGGGTGAACATCCCAAAACAACACACAAACCTTAGTACATTATGCACGCTGTCACTTTGTTACAATACATGTTCAACTATCCATCTATTCTGCAACACTTTTATAATCAAAGATGTGCAAAGAACCTTCTCGATGTCATTGTGACTGGGTCACAGTCTTTAAAAAAGTAAGTCTATAAAGAAAGTCTTATCACCTGTGTTGTGATGCAAGTTGGTCCTTGTTGGTATTCCTCTGGACATTTGGGTCCATTTCTGTCCAGGGACAGGAAGTCTGAAGACACCTAGTTCAGAATCTTGGAGGAAACCTTGACTAGAACATGTTTGTTAACCCCAGACCTCAGGCTAACAACCACAAACACATTCAGAAAAGCATTGATTTCCAGACCAGTGGACAGAAAGTGATAAAATGCTGAGTGATATCAGAGTCTCAGGATTCCTGCACACATTAGCAAGCAATAGCAACATCCTACATCCCTTTACTGTCAAAGAAGCCTGAGCAATATCCTCTAATGTCTTGCCAGTAACGTTATTCTGTCTACTCATCAAAAAAAAGATGACCGCGCCGCTGTGTTTGGCTGCTCGTTTTCGCCTGTTGCCGCTCCTCTTTGTCTCTGATTGTGTCTCTGTGTACGTATGATGTGCAAGCCACTATCATCTACGATCGTCAAACACTTCTGAATATACAAGCCTCTGTCGTGGATTTATACTCCCGGGATGCCGGTCAAAGATTCTTTCACCGTACTCTATTCTCTCAACCACCTGAAGATGTATGGGCTCGGCCCTCCGGCTATCACCTTAGCAAACGAGCTAGGAGGCGGAGTAAGCGTGCTGAGCTTCTCCATCAACATGGGCATTTTTCTTCCCCCCAGCTAGTCTCTCCCGCAGTGTCCCACAAGGCACCATCCTAGGTCCTATTCTGATCTCTATTTACATGCTTCCTCTCGACTAAGTCAAGCAAAAATATAACATTTCCTTCCACTGTTATGCGGATGACACACAGCTCTATCTCCCCCTAAAAACAAACGACCAGTCCAATATTAAGGACCTCATGAACTGCCTTGAGGAAATTAAGGGTTGGATGGCACAAAACGACTTGAAGCTAAATAAAAGCAGATCAGAAGTTGTCCTTTTCTCCCCCCCCCCCCCCCCCACCCCCCTGAATCCCTCAAAGCATTTACTAACAGTCTTGGAAACCTGTCCGCCCTTGTCAAACTCTATGTCAAAAACCTTGGTGTTGTATTGGACTCTGCCTTTAAGTTTGAAAAACAGGTCAATGCAGTAGTTAAAGCCAGTTTTTCCTAGCTTCGAACCATCGCCAAAATCAAGCCGTTACTGTCTTCTAAAGATGTAGAGAAAGTCATCCATGCCTTCATTTCATCCCGCTTAGACTACTGCAACTCCCTGTATACTGGGACCTGTCAGTCACCCCTGTCCCGCCTGTAACGGGTCCAGAACGCCGCAGCCAGGCTCCTCACAGGCAGCCGGAAGAGGGTCCATATTACCCCCATTCTGGCCTCTCTCCACTGGCTGCCAGTACGGCTCTGAATTGACTTTAAACTTATCTTATTTGGGTATAAAGGGCCCCTCCTATGTTGCAGACCTCCTTATAACATATTCTAGCTCCAGGCCCCTCAGGTCGGCTAACCTGGGGCTCCTGGTTGTCCCACGCTCCAAACTTAAACTCAGGGGCGATCAAGCCTTTGCTATTGAAGCCCCAAGACTGTAGAACAGCATCCCCCTCCCCATCAGACCGGCCCTCTCCATTGACTGTGACATTGACTAGCGGTTGACTTTTCCATATCTGGCTGGTTGTGCCTGGGCCTATGTTTGTTGTGCATATGACCTTTCTGTATGTATGTTTATGTCGTTGATCCTTTTTGATTTGTACTTACTTATCTATTTATCTAAAGGTCACGTCAGCTGCTCTGTTCTGTTCAGAACTTTGGTCAACGTGGGTTGGTTTTAAATGTACTTTATTAATAAATGTGATGGATTGATTGATTGATAAAGGACCTTTTCTGGTCCTGGTTTCCAAAGAAATATCCTGATTCACAAGACAAGAACTTTCAGACAAAGCCTTGAGTTTCTAAAGTTTAAACCCACAAGAGTTTAAAGAACTTTTTGTGAATCTAAACCTCAGCACAGACATCGGATTCATAGAAAAAAGTGGATTTTGCATAATAGGTGACCTTTAAGTTCACTGTTTGTGTACAGATCCAGTAGTATCCTAAAACCCTTTAAGCCTGAGCAATATCCTACAACCCTTTACTGTCAAGGGAAGCCCGAGCAATAACCTCTTATGTCTTGGCAGTAACTTGGCTAACATAAAGTTTGAGAAGGAAGTTTACTGGTCATGATTTCCAAAGAAAGATCCTGATTCAAGACTAGACAAGAACTTTCAGACAAAGCCTTGATTTTCGAGAACTTTTTGTGAATCTAATCCTCAGCGGAGACATCGGATTCATCAAGCTCAAGATCCAGAAGACAGAGTATAGTCCCATTAAGATTCTCATTTAGCTTCACTGTGTGTGTACTGATCTAGTAGTTTCCTAAAACCCTGAACAATAACCTCTAATGTCCTAGAAGTAGACTAACACTGTCCTTCCTACATTTTCTACAGGGCACACTTTCTCAGGTTATCTCAACTAATAGCTGACTCACTCTCACTTTTATTCTGTTATCTAAATCTAGTTTTCACTGTTGATTCCTGTTGCGGCTTGAACATGCTAGTGTTCCCGCTCTGTGTAGAAATAGAAGAGGTAGAATGAGACTGCTTGGCAGACAGAGCCATAACCCGGACATAAGCCACGAACATGTATTTGTCTCTGTTCCTCCGTCCAGCATGAAATTGTTAACAAATAAACCAGTAAACCTCATCATCAGTTTAGCCAATATGGCGCAGATGGTAAAGAAAGCCCTTTGCTTTGATTGGTCTCTTTTCCCTGTCCCCGCCCACTTTCCTGAGTCCAATCAGAACACGTAGTGCGGAAATGCAGCAGAAAAAAACAACGGATAAGCATAGGGCTACGATGGCTAAAACAACGAAGATGGGGAAATCCGGGAATCTTAAAACTGTCATAACAACTTCTCCGAAGCCCACAATCCAAACTAAACCGATGGCTATGTTCCTGATCCGGATACCGCCCGCCTGCTTCGAGCCCAGGTAAGTGACGGGGTGAACGACAGCCAGATAATGCTCTATGCAAGTCATACAGTGCAGGAAAGATAGTCCGGGGTAAGTGAAGGATATAATATAATACCCAGCCGTCATCGTCCCCACACTGCAGGAAAACATGCCAATACAGAAGAGGGTGACTCCCAAAACAGCAACGATTTCTAAGGTCACCATGTTGTACGTGATGGCGTCCGAATGGCTCGTTATTCCGGAGGAAACGGAGCGTTGGCGCCACCATCGTCGGAAACCGATCCAGATGATGAGGATGTAGATGGGCAGGAGGAAGAGGAGGTTGGTGACGGTGAAGGAGGCGAGGATGGCGGAGCTCAAGAGATTTTCGGAGCACGAGAAGACGAAAGGGTAGGCGTTGGGGTTTGAGAAACAGGAAATCAGGGAGGCGTTGGAGGAAGAGTTGAAAAACATGATTGATGGTTGAAAGCCTGAGGAGAAAAATATCAAAAGACAATTATCAGAGATGGCAAAAGTAGACACATCCTTTACTCAAGTATAAGTACAGATACTCGTGTTTAAAAATACTCTGGTGAAAGCATGGATGCAGGAAGGGGGAGTGCTGAGGGGACTGCAGCACCCCCATCTGTTGGCCGAGAGTTGTAACTGCAACGCCAAAAAGTTCACTAAACAAATCAATACAAAAGTTTTATTTTGAGTTACTATTTTTGAGTTAGCATTTTAGTGTAAGCAGTCTATAAAAAGCTTCACTAAGAGAAAGTGATAACGTGGTGTGCTTCTCCTGTTGCTCTGCTATAGAAAATAAGCTTGTCAGTGCAGACAAGATCAGGGATGGGAGTTTTGTGAAAGCAGGGTTTAAGAACTGGTGAAAGGCAGGGGAAACATTTAGGGAGCATGAGAAGTCCCATCAACACACAGGCCGTCAACAAACTGGCAGCATTAAAACGAACACCGATGAATGCACTGCTCTCACAAGCTGTTGCTAAAGACCAAATGACTGCATTTAATATGACGTTATTACACAGGGCCACCCCTCCCTACACGCAGATCACGCAGATTGCGTTGGGGCTCATTTTTGCTGAGGGGGCCTCATTTGAAGCGCAAACACGGCGCACCTACAGTGTAAGCGCGCCACAGTTTCGCCGCTGCAAGGCTCCACTAGATAGCACCATATCCCAACATGCATTGCGTCTAAAACATCCAATCAACGAGCTTCAAGCTGAGGATCTTGGGTAATCTGTTCAGTGGGTGGTTTGTGGTGTGTATCGCTCGAAATGTCCCTTATAGGCCTACGTCTGTTTCCGGTGTCTTTATTTACGGCTAAAAAGCATCCTAAAAAGCCCAAGATTATAGAATTAAACGAATAAATAAAAACAAGGATAATTGTGTGTTATTGTTGAGTAAATAACAGTGTGTTATTTAGAAAATAATAACAAATTAGAAGGAAAAAAAGATTTTCAAAAATACTGATTTCAGTATTTTGAGGCTCTAAGCCCCATTTATTTTCCTCACAGACGGCAAAAAAAGTCCGACAAAATATTTTTAAAATAAAAACAAATAAATAAAAAGATAAAACACTGGCATGTAATTTACGTTAGAATAAATAGAATGGTTTTGAATAATAGATGACTAAAATTTACATCACTTTACAGCCCCGCCCACTTTTGGGGAAACCAACGCTGTTAGTTGAACGGCGATCAAGCCTGAAGCCACAGAGATCTTCTGTTACTGTCCTTTCTTCTGAGAGGAAGTACAGAAACACGTAACTCTGGATTTGTTTCAATGTTTGAGGAGCAATAAACGACACAGCAGCTTTTTGGCATGTTAAAACTATTATTTTCTGCCTCGCTCATGAGAGTAACAGCTAGCGAAATTACAGCCTCGCCTACTGATTTTATTTCAACCATAGGCCTATATCGAGCCCGATTCTCGATTTCAAATGTGTGCTCTAAAATGATATTTATAAATGACTATTATCATTATTATAAGCAAGACAATAAATGACAAAGGTAGAAAATAAACGTATTTAAGATACGTTCATAACAAACGTAACGTGGGAGTATCATATGCACGCAAAACTCAGCCTCAGATCTCAATAGGAATGGCTAGCGTATCATATGCACGCAAAATCGGACTTCTGCGTATCTATTTCACGCATTTCCAATGTGTAAAGTCGTGTCATTTGTATGAGGGGCCGTACGACATTATTCAGAAATACCGTTCCCACACACATATGAAACGCACTCACACACACATGAAACTGGTTCATATATATACACATGTGAAACGCACTCACACACACATATGAAATACTCAAATACACATGTGAAACGCACTCACGCACACACATGAAATGTGATTTCAGTATGTTGTGTGAGAGGGATTTCAGTATGTTGTGTGAGAGGGATTTCAGTATGTTGTGTGAGAGGGATTTCAGTTTGTTGTGTGAGAGGGATTTCAGTTGAAACCATAGGTTGAAACGAAAGGCATCTCAGTTGAACGGGAACTCGTTTTAAAAAAACAGCGAAGAACCACAAATTTCAAAAAAGCGAAAACAATATTTTTCATCATGTCTGCTCAGCAGCCTGCACAAAGCTTAACTGATGCAGCAGCTTTGCTAAGTAGTATTCTGGCCTCAGCTGAGACTATTCGAACGCTATCGAACATGGCCACAACCGGGCCGCAAACGACTGTTGGAGCTGCAAGTGGGAACACCCTGGACGGTCAGCTATCGTCCCTCTTTCCGTCCCGCGGCGGGCAACGGCCCACTACAGCTTCCCTTGTAGAGAGACTGTGCACCCCGATATCAAGCACAACACTGCTTTGCTCTGCAATTGATTTAGTGGTGTTGAGGGGGGGGGAAATAAATAAAGATTAAAAAAGCACAAAAGCATTATAATGGATAATTATAGGTAAGAGACAAAGAGGAAAGATGATAAATGTTAGTCATTTCCAACATCTTATTGTGTTAACTGCATTGAGATTTTTTTAACTGTTTCTTCCATATTGAAGAATGAAAGCATTTCTTTATCAAATGTAGGCTTATACACTTTTATTCTACTGCGGTCAAGCCAGCCAGCCGCCCGCACGTTATATTGCGGTGCGCGAATATCCTATGCATTACGGTAGAGGCCTGGAAAAACTGCCTTCAAAATAAAAGTGCTTACTCGCTCAATAACAAATATACCAAACATATTCATAAATACTGGAGATTAAATTAAGAAATATGCACTATATAATGTGATCAATAATAATTTAAAACAAACTGCGTATAACTACCACATTATAACTGAGTGAATGTTAAACTTCAGGAGTTTAAAAATAAAATACTTTTGAAATCTCACATGGGCCTTCCGTTTTTAGATAAGAATAAATACAAAACTGTCAATCATCAAAGACTTATTTCACTTCAGGGTGATAGCAGGACACCCCACTCAGAGAAAATCAGGACATTCTGGTGTAGAGTTTCAAAATAAAAGACCTTTGAAATCTCTATTATATGAGCTGTCATCCCTCTGTTTTTAGATAAGAATAAAACAAAACCCCCACAATTTCACTCCAGGGTGATAGCATCATTCACCCTGGAGTGAAATAAGTCTTTGATACTGGAGAGTTTTGGTTGTTCATATATATATATATATATATAGAGAGAGATTTCAAAGGTCTTTTATTTTGAAGCTCTACATCAGAATGTCCTGATTTTCCTTCATGTGACAGGAAGGCCTTCTTTTTTTAACTGAAAAGCGAATTAATTCAATACTGAACTCAGCGTTTCACATGTGTGTGTGAGAGCGTTTCACATGTGTGTGTGAGAGCGTTTCATGTGTGTGTGTGAGAGCGTTTCATGTGTGTGTGAGAGAGCGTTTCACATGTGTGTGAGAGCGTTTCATGTGTGTGTGAGAGCATTTCACATGTGTGTGTGAGAGCGTTTCATGTGTGTGTGTGAGAGCGTTTCATGTGTGTGAGAGCGTTTCACGTGTGTGAGAGCGTTTCACGTGTGTGTGAGAGGGTTTCACATGTGTGTGTGAGAGCATTTCACATGTGTGTGTGTGTGTGTGTGTGTGTGTGTGTGTGTGTGTGTGTGTGTGTGTGTGTGTGTGTGTGTGTGTGTGTGTGTGTGTGTGTGTGTGTGTGTGTGTGTGTGTGTGTGTGTGTGTGTGGGTGTGTGTGTGTGTGTGAGAGTGTGTGAGAGAGAGCGTTTCATGTGTGTGTGAGAGTGTTTCACTGTATGTGAACGGTATTTCTGAATAATGCCCCGTACGGCCCCTCATACATTTGTACGCAGACTGAAGAGAGTGGGTTGCATTATCTTATAACAGAACTACGCCTATATTGCGTACAGTGCCCATAAACTGTGGCGCATCCCCGCCCCAGCCCCAGTAAAAACCAGAGGTTTATGTGAAATAGTTCTTTTTTTAAAATAATGGTTTTAGTGTGAAATTATAGGTTTTAATTTTGTATTTGTGTTAATTTAAAGTAAATCAAACTCCCAAAAAACGTATACAGCTTTTATTAACATCGGAATTTACTGTGAATTTACTGTGAGCTTTAGAGAGCTCTCTCCTCAAAGACTGAGAGGCTCTGATAACCTCAGCTCAGTTACCTCATTCACACCAACGGTGTTTCAGGGCCGGTTCGGAGCTGGAGCTTGAAAAGCACCGGGTTTTCCTGTTCACACCACAGCGGAGCAGCCTCTTAGCTCCGGAATCCGGTTCGTTTCAAGCACCATCAAATTGTCCGGCCAGATCAAAGCACCCCATGCGTCACGCTTACGTCGAGGCGGGGGCAGGCGCAGGGGCGGGATCAACTCCTGAACAACAACAAAAAGCCGGCGTTTTATCCAGTTTGTACACAACGATGGAGAAACGTAACAAGCAGCAGTGGTCCACTGAAGAGACCAGCTACCTACTGGGAATCTGGTCTTCTGAAGAGGTACAGAGGAAGCTGGAGCACAATCGGCCATTGTTGTTGTTGTTGGTGTGAGCTGTGAGGGGTTTCCGCGCGGTTTGGCTTTATGAAGCAGGCACGCAAACGGTTACGTCATTACGCAAACGATGACGCAATGACGTAGCACCAGTCGGACTCTGGGCTGTGTGAAAAGAGCCGGAGCTAAACCGAAGAACCGGTTCTGAACCTGAAAAGCTCTAGCACGGAGCTTGAACCGGAGTTGCGTTGGTGTGAATGAGGTAAATGAGGTAAAGGCTAACCTTTATATGATCATTATAGTTATACAAAAATAAGAGAATAGTTTTTCATCTATTCTCTTATAGTATAAAATACTATATGACAGTAAAAAAAAGTTAACAAGAATACAGTTTGAAAGGGGAGTGATTTGTAAAATATCCATAAAGAAAAAGAAAATCTGCTTACAGTTGTGTTTCAGGGTGTTGAGAGATGTATCCATAGATCTCTTCATGTTGCTCTCAAAGTGCACAAGATTGATGCTTTTAACTTCAACATTAAAAAAATCTCCCCGGACCCCCCTAGAGGATTATTTTAATTTACTTCAAATAAAAAGAGTCAGAAAGGAAACAGCATCCGCTCGAACAACACAACCCCTTCTGTAACTACGACATTCATATCTCTCAAACTAATGAGACGAGTGGCCCTTTTCTTGCTCAGAAATGCAAGTAAAACAATAGTTAACAAAACCACAATGAAGGTTATAAGTAATTACCTTTTAGAGGCAAACAATATGAGTTTAGAGAAAGCAAATGATAGAAAAACTCTTTAAAAAGGGAAATATAATACACTCTAACACCTTCATCTTCATTTGTTAAAATATGACAACATTGAACACAACTTGGCCCACTTAAAAAATACATGAAATCCTTTGATTTACACTTTTATGAATTCTGTAAATGCAAATTCTGCACCATAGCCTTAATCTAGAAGTTATTGCATTGTACATTATTCCTTTAAGAGGTGAGATGGACGTACCTTGAGAGGGACCAGGTGTGTGCAGGTCTCAGGTGTCCCGCTGATTGAATGCAGGTGATACGATGTTGTTTTATGCTCGGGAGGGATCTGACACGTTGTTTGCATAATGCATTATTCATTTTAATTTGTTCCAGCTTAATATCCTGACAATCATAACACATGGAAACATGGAAAACTGTGGATTTTGCAAGTATAATAATTAGATATCTTTAGAAGAAGCAGTGGTACAAATATTTTTTATTTAATCTAGTCCCTTTCTCCTTGCAACAAGTTTATTTTATTAAAGATATTATACACACACACACACACACACACATACACTGCACACTACACACTTTTTATTGGAAAACAAGGGTAATTAATAAGTTATCTTTTATGACAATAAAATATATTTTAATTGATTTAACTATATTTTACTTTATGCAAACCTCAGGAAAAAGAAAGGCTAATAAATACATTTAACATTCAATATTGTTTAAGGAATATTGTAAAGAGTGCATTACAAGTAGTTCTTGAGATGAAATTTAAGGATAGGAGGATTTATTTAATCATCTAAAAAAAAGGCTTATTTTTTCCAAACGTACTGTCCTTCAAGGAAACAGAAACACTTTTAATATCATCAATAATCTGAAGGATAACAATAATATGTCACATAAATGTATTTGTGCAATTGGAAATAATTCAGGACATCTATTTCTTCACTTGTGAACACCGTTAATATGAACTCAAAGAGCCCGGATGTAGGGAAGCGTTCTATGTTCTATGACGTGTTCCCCGTCGGACTGTTTTTACGGCTGCACCGGTGCACCTTGAACCCAGTAAAGTAGAAAAACCTCTCTCAAACTCTCGTTATTTGGTCTCTTTTACTTTGATAAAACACCTTTTTAAACATGCAGAGCTTCCCTCAGTTACTCAGGCAGACAAACGACGCGTTTACGTGTTTGTCGTGGAGCAGAAACTGGAGAAAATGCGTGAGTTTGAGATGTAATTACAGGTTAGCACAGGTTAGCTGTAATGCTAATATGTCACCCAGTTCCCGAAGGTTCACGAGTTCTTCCGAAACAAAGCCGGTGAGGATCGGCTGTGCCTCCGGTTTCTGGGGGGACACCGCGACCTCAGGTAAACACACATTATTAAAAATAAATATAATTATTTAGAAAAATTTAGTCAATACGAATAAATACATAGAATTAATGAGGAGAATAATTGTTTAAAACCGTGTTAAATAAACGTAATACAAATTCAATTATAATAAAGATGCTTTTAATCAAAATTATTTTTAAATTGTTTAAATATTTTTTTAATGTTTTGCTTATTCTAATGCACCCGCGCCAATAATTGATCATGTAGAAATGTGTATATATATATATATATATATATATATGTAATCCCAGTGCCTCAGCTGGTGCACAGTGGGAATCTGGACTTCCTGGTGTTCGACTACCTCAGTGAGATCACGATGTCTCTGCTCACCGCCGCAAAGACCAAGACGCCCGTGAGTTAAACCTCTTTATTTATAATAATAATAATAAAGACTAATGTGCTGCTTTTATTCACTCCTTTTGTAACAGAGGTCATATTTAATGTTGCACAGAATATACTGGATCTGCAGTTCCTTTATTCGTCACACAGAGGCGACATTTACAGAGTTAGAGCAAAGAAACATAACACACTGTTATTCAGTTTATTCAATCCAATGCCATTATGTGTCTTGTATATTTATATATATATTCCTGTAGCCTCAATGTATTCAATATATTGTGTATAATTTTGATACTCTAGGGGATTATGTCCTTCATATTGTGATTTTTTTATATACATGTTCCTAGTATACTTTTTAATTTGCATCTTACTGCATTTTAAAAACATTTTTAACTCGTGTAATGCTTGACATTGCTACTGGAACAATAACATGTCCCAATTTGTGATAAATAAAATATACTGGATACCTACCTAGTTAATTTGAGTTAGTTGTGCAGACTGCCTGTACTCTCTGGTCATCTTAAAGTCATACTTTGATACAATATCCATTCAATAGTAGGAACAACATGAGACATGATCATATGTTCTGTGTTGTTGTAGAATCTGGGTTATGCTCCAGACTTCGTCCACGTCGCCCTCGCTCCGTTCATCAACGACATCCAGAGGAAGGGTGAGAAACCCTTTTTTTTCTAAATCCCATTTCAAGTCTAAATTCTCCTTAAAGAGTCTCCTTAAAGAGCTCCTAAAGTCTCCTTATCAAGCTCCTAAAGTCTCCTTAACAAGCATCTTAAGTCTCCTTAATGAGCCTCCTTAACGAGCTCCCAAAGTCCCCTTAACAAGCTCCTAAAGTCTCCTTAACAAGCAACTTAAGACTCCTTAATGAGTCTCCTTATCAAGCTCCTAAAGTCTCCTTAACAAGCAACTTAAGTCTCCTTAACGAGTATCCTTAACAAGTCCCCTTAATAAGCTCCTAAAGTCTCCTTAACAAGCAACTTAAGTCTCCTTAATGAGCCTCCTTAACGAGTGTCCTTAACAAGTCCCCTTAACAAGCTCCTAAAGTCTCCTTAACAAGCAACTTAAGTCTCCTTAACGAGTATCCTTAACAAGTCTCCTTAACAAGCTCCTAAAGTCTCCTTAACAAGCAACTTAAGTCTCCTTAACAAGTATCCTTAACAAGTCCCCTTAACGACCTCCTGTCTCTATAACTCCTCCCTCTCCTCCTACCTGTGCTCAGGTATCCGGGTGGTGAGTAACGCTGGAGGGGAGAACTCTCTCTCCTTAACGAGTCTCCTTAACGAGTCTCCTTAACAACCTCCTGTCTCTATAACTCCTCCCCCTCCTCCTACCTGTGCTCAGGTATCTGGGTGGTGAGTAACGCTGGAGGAGTGAACCCTCTCTCCTTAACGAGTCTCCTTAACGAGTCTCCTTAACGACCTCCTGTCTCTATAACTCCTCCCCCTCCTCCTACCTGTGCTCAGGTATCTGGGTGGTGAGTAACGCTGGAGGAGTGAACCCTCTCTCCTTAACTAATCTCCTTAATGACCTCCTGTTTCTATAACTCCTCCCCCTCCTCCTACCTGTGCTCAGGTATCCGGGTGGTGAGTAACGCTGGAGGAGTGAACCCTCTCTCCTTAACGAGTCTCCTTAACGAGTCTCCTTAACGAGTCTCCTTAACGACCTCCTGTTTCTATAACTCCTCCCCCTCCTCCTACCTGTGCTCAGGTATCTGGGTGGTGAGTAACGCTGGAGGAGTGAACCCTCTCTCCTTAACTAGTCTCCTTAACGACCTCCTGTTTCTATAACTCCTCCCCCTCCTCCTACCTGTGCTCAGGTATCCGGGTGGTGAGTAACGCTGGAGGAGTGAACCCTCTCTCCTGCGCTGAAGCCATACAGGAAATCATCAGGAAGGCCGGTCTCAACCTTAAGGTCGCCGTGGTGACGGGAGACGACCTCATGCCACATGTAAGGTCGCCATAGCAACAGCACCACCTTCATCATCGTCGTCATCTTCATCATAATCATCTTTCCTATTGTCGTCTTCAGAAGAAGTAATATGATGTAGAAGTCCTCTCTTTCTGGTTGTTTCCTATCCTGTTCCTCTCCTTGTCTCCTCACATGTCATGTTTAATATCCTCTGTTCTCTTGTCTCCTCTCTTTGTGTCCTCTCTGCTCTTATGTTGTTTCCTCTCCTTGTCTCATCACATGTCACGTTTAATATCCTCTGTTATCTTGTCTCCTCTCTTATCTTGTCTCCTCTCCTTGTTTCCTCACCTCTATTGTTTAATATCCTCTGTTCTCTTGTCTCCTCTCCTTGTGTCCTCTCCTCTATTGTTTAATATACTCTGTTATCTTGTCTCCTCTCATATCTTGTCTCCTCTCCTTGTTTCCTCATCTCTATTGTTTAATATCCTCTGTTCTCTTGTCTCCTCTGTTATCTTGTCTCCTCTCTTATCTTGTCTCCTCTCCTTGTTTCCTCACCTCTATTGTTTAATATCCTCTGTTGTCTTGTCTCCTCTCTTATCCTGTCTCCTCTCCTTGTTTCCTCACCTCTATTGTTTAATATCCTCTGCTCTCTTTTCTCATATCTTCTCTCCTCTCCTTGTCTCCTCTCCTTGTCTCCTCTCCCCTCAGAGGAGCAGCCTCTCTGAAGTAAAGATGGCCGACGGCAGCAGCAGACAGAAGCTTCCTAAAACTCTCCACAGTATGAACGCTTACCTCGGGTACAAACATAATACTATTATTAATTAGTTTATGTCCATTATATGATGATTGTCTTAACAGTAACACATTTATTATTATTATTATTATTATTATTATTATAAATGTACGCTTAATAATTATAATTATTTAAAATATGTTTGTGTAATTCTTACTTTTTCTTATTATTTTATCCGTAATTAATATTAACAATTTTATAAAAAAAAGATATTTGGCTTTTTTGTAACATTTTCGCAATTTTACATATTTTTTATGTACTTTTCCATTTTAATTGTTTCTATTGTTATTATTTGTATGTTTATTGTTGTTGTTGTGTTGTGTTCAGGGCCCTCCCTATAAAGCGCTGTCTGGACCTCGGGGCTGACATCGTGGTGACGGGTCGCTGCGTCGACAGCGCCGTGACGCTCGCACCGCTCATGCACACGGTACGATTATTATCTATATTAATCTACAACGTTATTATTACATTTAATTTAAAAGACAAAATGAACTCAGTCTAACTATATATATTTTTAATGTGTTGCAGTTTGGATGGGAGAGGAGTGAGTATGACCTTCTGGCAGCTGGGAGGTACACACACACACACACACACACACACACACACACACACACACACACACACACACACACACACACAACACACTTTGCATTATTTATGTATAACAGGAATAACAGTTTAATTTGCAACACAAATACGTAATAAATCAAACGGTTGCAGTACTCAATTGAAACAGCAGGGGGAGCTCTCCTTCAGTGGGAGACAGTAAAGATTAGATATTATTTTATATCTTACTTTATACATTATATTTTATTAAATAAATGAAGTAAAGAGGTGTGTGTGTGTGTGTGTGTGTGTGTGTGTGTGTGTGTGTGTGTGTGTGTGTGTGTGTGTGTGTGTGTGTGTGTGTGTGTGTGTGTGTGTGTGTGTGTGTGTGTGTGTGTGTGTGTGTGTGTGTGTGTGTGTGTGTGTGTGTGTGTGTGTGTGTGTGTGTGTGTGTGTGTGTGTGTGTGTGTGTGTGTGTGTGTGTGTGTGTGTAGTCTGGCAGGTCACCTGATAGAGTGTGGAGCTCAGAGTACAGGAGGAGTTTTCACCGACTGGCACAAAGTCCCTGACTGGTGAGGATCCTTGTTTGGTTTCCTCTCCTCTAGTGTTCTATAGGTGTTAGTGCATGTCAACGGTCTGCAGAGGCTGAACTCCCTGGTTCCTCCAGAGGAGACTCTCCCACTCAAGATTCCTGAGGCTGTTTTCTGATTGGGTTAAAGGTCCCCTATTAAAATCCTCTTCTTCATGTCTCTTCTGCATCAACATGTGTCCCCTCTTCTCCATGTCTCTTCTACATCAACATGTGTCCCCTCTTCTCCATGTCTCTTCTACATCAACATGTGTCCCCTCTTCTTCATGTCTCTTCTACATCAACATGTGTCCCCTCTTCTTCATGTCTCTTCTACATCAACATGTGTCCCCTCTTCTCCATGTCTCTTCTACATCAACATGTGTCCCCTCTTCTCCATGTCTCTTCTACATCAACATGTGTCCCCTCTTCTCCATGTCTCTTCTACATCAACATGTGTCCCCTCTTCTCCATGTCTCTTCTACATCAACATGTGTCCCCTCTTCTCCATGTCTCTTCTACATCAACATGTGTCCCCTCTTCTTCATGTCTCTTCCACATCAACATGTGTCCCCTCTTCTCCATGTCTCTTCTACATCAACATGTGTCCTCTCTTCTCCATGTCTCTTCTACATCAACATGTGTCCCCTCTTCTTCATGTCTCTTCTACATCAACATGTGTCCCCTCTTCTCCATGTCTCTTCTACATCAACATGTGTCCCCTCTTCTCCATGTCTCTTCTACATCAACATGTGTCCCCTCTTCTCCATGTCTCTTCTACATCAACATGTGTCCCCTCTTCTCCATGTCTCTTCTACATCAACATGTGTCCCCTCTTCTCCATGTCTCTTCTACATCAACATGTGTCCCCTCTTCTCCATGTCTCTTCTACATCAACATGTGTCCCCTCTTCTTCATGTCTCTTCCACATCAACATGTGTCCCCTCTTCTCCATGTCTCTTCTACATCAACATGTGTCCTCTCTTCTCCATGTCTCTTCTACATCAACATGTGTCCCCTCTTCTTCATGTCTCTTCTACATCAACATGTGTCCCCTCTTCTCCATGTCTCTTCTACATCAACATGTGTCCCCTCTTCTCCATGTCTCTTCTACATCAACATGTGTCCCCTCTTCTTCATGTCTCTTCTACATCAACATGTGTCCCCTCTTCTTCATGTCTCTTCTACATCAACATGTGTAGGGCTGAAACAGAGGGGATTATGGGTAATGCAATGATCTGTTTGTTGTTTGAGCCAATCAGAGACAGGCTCTGTTTATATCTGAGACCTGTGATATATTGATGAAACACAGCATGACAGGGGAACTTTAAACCTCACTAAGTTGACGGTGCGTTCAGGGACATCATGGGCTTCCCGGTGGTGGAGGTGAGCAGCGATGGATCCTTCCTCCTCTCTAAACCTCCTCTCACTGGAGGACTGGTTTCTTTCGGGTCGGTGGCCGAACAGCTGGTCTACGAGATCTCAGACCCGAGGAGATACCTGCTGCCTGACGTGAGCTGTGACTTCAGTCAGGTGACCATCCAGGAAGTACCAGGTACACACACACACACACACACACACACACACACACACACACACACACACACACACACACACACACACAAACACACATAGAGACACACACACACACAAACCATACGTGACAATAAAGTAGTTCCAGTCAAAATCCCTGTACGTCCCTACACCAGCAACATAAACAAGTAGTCACACAGACACACACACACACACACACACACACACACACACACACACACACACACTCACTCATGGAGTCACGATGAGGACGCGACCTCTGGCTGAACTTTGTTTTTAGACGGAGCCGTTTAGCAAGGCGTCTGGAGTGTGTGTGTGTGTGTGTGTGTGTGTGTGTGTGTGTGTGTGTGTGTGTGTGTGTGTGTGTGTGTGTGTGTGTGTGTGTGTGTGTGTGTGTGTGTGTGTGTGTGTGTGTGTGTGTGTGTGTGTGTGTGTGTGTGTGTGTGTGTGTGTGTGTGTGTGTGTGTGTGTGTGTGTGTGTGTGTTCCTTCCTCCCCCTGAACTCGTTATCAGCCGTCACAGACTCTATTCCTCCTGAATCTAAACACGGACACTCAGCTGTTCCTGAACCTCTCATGAACCCGACTCCTCTGATAACTGAAACTCTTTCCCGGTGGGAGGTTTTAACACTTCACTTCTGTTTCAATAAATCATATTACAGATTTCATACGTGACATATGTTCCTCTGTGGAGAAAGCCCTCAATATGGAAGTATCAAAAGTACTTTTTAACCCTAATCATATTTAGTTTTATATATTTTGATTAATTTTATTATATAATATTTTAAGTAAAAATGTAGCTAACACTAATTATCATTATTTTATTTTATTTTGTATTCATTTATTTTCTGCATCAAATTGAGTGTGCCCCAAAGCATCATGGGAAGTGTAGTTTGCAGAACATATACAGTATATCCCCCAAATAAAAGTAATATTATTATATTATATCAAATATTAACGTGTTTACTAGAAACTCAAATGCAAATGAGCATTTCTGTAATTTAGTAACTTTAAAATAAACATTATAGTTATTTGATCTGTAGTTTTAATAAACACAATCATCTTTGTCCATTTGTTGACCTCAGATGTCTGTATGTTTTGCCCTGGATGAAGGGGATTGAGTCAGTATTTAGTTGTGAAATACTTATTATAATATTATATTAAATATGAATGAGTTTACTGGAAACTTCAATGCTAATGTCGGCATGTCTAACATCTACTGATCTTAAAACAAACATTATAGTTATTTGATCTGTAGTTTTCAGTGTAAGGTTATAGATACAAACATTTTGTCCATTTGTTGACCTCAGATGTCTGTATGTTTTCCCCTGGACGAAGGCGATTGAGTCAGTATTTAGTTGTGAGATAACCCTTCCCTCAGACTCGGGTCAAACTGGGGTCTCCTCCGTTTCAAAAAGAGGACGTGAACCTTTATCAGAGTGTTTTAAACAGAAACATGTAAATAGTGCCCAGCTGTTGGTTCTGTTGCACTGAGGATGAACTGTTGAACTGAGTTTCGTCATTTTCTGGGTTTTTAAGGACATCAGGGTCACACAGCAGCCACGGGGAGGGGCCTGCAAAACACATTTACACATTAAGGTCTTAAATCTGGAACATTTCGATATTATACATTTGGAAAAAAAACTTTATTTACTGTAACGGAGGGGATCTCTGGGCCCATAGATCTCGGCCTCCGTTACGGGTAATATAGCACTAAAAACATTGCACAGGAATATATGTAATTTAGGTAACTAGTTTGTCTGTCTTTGTTTCCTGGTTTTATTCTGAAA
The DNA here is from genome assembly GCF_949606895.1 of Notothenia rossii. Taxonomy (NCBI): domain Eukaryota; kingdom Metazoa; phylum Chordata; class Actinopteri; order Perciformes; family Nototheniidae; genus Notothenia; species Notothenia rossii. The sequence goes on along the minus strand of NC_136901.1, from coordinate 44,166,592 downwards.
AGTGTTCCCTTTCCCCATGGCTGTTGCTGATTGTGTGCACCTGGTGCCCTGTGTTGTCTCCGCCCCCCTCACCTGTGTCTTGTTGGTTGATTAGGGTGTGTGTGTATTGAGGCTCTGCTTCCCTGTCTGTTAGGAGGCTGGGAGTGAGATCCTTGTGGATGCAAGCTGTGGTCAGGGAGAAACAGCAGGATTGGGGCTGTGTGTCATTGTGCTCATTCTTTAATAAATGCCCACACCGGGTTGTATTTTGGACGTTCTGCCTCCTTGCTTGGTTGGGCCGCTCAGTTGTCAGCTTCACATTTAACTTCACAAGAAAATCCATAAATACAATAATACAAATTAATAATAAAATTAAAATAAATAACCCAGCAGCCACAGGGTTTTTGGGCTGCAAATAAATCCATTAATTAAACAAAAAACATTTAAAAATGAATGTCTTAATTCTGGAATTTTCGTTTGTATCCATTTGGAAAATAAATCAATTTATTTTCCAAATTAAATCATAATTTTGAAATAAAATCTATAAGTACAAAAATAAATGTAATAATACAAAATAAAAATAAATAAACAGGGTCACACAGCAGCTACAGAGAGGGACCTGCTTGAGGGTTAATTGCTGCAAATAAATACATAAATATAAATATTCTATTAATATTTATTTACAAATAATCCATTATTTTTTGCAAATGTCATTTATACAAATTTGTCAAAAAAATCCACAAATGTATTAATTGAAATAAATTAAAAATATTTGTGTGTGTCCAGGTGTAGATGGAGGTGCTGTCAAGGTGACGGGGGCTAAAGGCTCCGCTCCATCTCAGGAATACAAGGTAAACTCCACCAATGACACAGGACTTTTGGGTAGTTCTTCAAAATATGATATTTTACTGTTTATTTTGTGATTGTTGTTGTTGTTGTGTGTAAAAATCCCCACGATTAATTTGATCTTAAATCAGCACATTTACCCCCCCGTGTATATATATATCTCAAAGGTGATCATGGTGGTGTATTCATGTGTCAATGGGTTCTAATATCAGTGTGTAATGTATAAAAGAGCAGTCAATTAATTTTCCATAATGTTTACATGTGATTTTCCATTTAAGGGTAAAGATCAGAAATAAACAAGAGCTGTCTCCCAGGTCGTATTGGTTATTTGTAACCTTTGTTATACAGATATGAGATCATTGGTGTGTGTGTGTACTCTCCTGCAGGTGTGTGCGACCTACATGGACGGCTTCAGAGCCACAGCAGTGTGTCCGGTCGGAGGTCCGAGAGCCGCGGAGAAAGCAAGACGCACCGCCGACAGCATCATCAAACGGTGTGTGTGTGTGTGTGTGTGTGTGTGTGTGTGTGTGTGTGTGTGTGTGTGTGTGTGTGTGTGTGTGTGTGTGTGTGTGTGTGTGTGTGTGTGTGTGTGTGTGGGTGTGGGTGTGGGTGGGTGTGTGTGTCTCTGTGTGTGTGTTCTGTCTGTCTGTCTTCCTTCTGATGACGACCATATTACTAGTCATGAACACAGGAGGTGTGTGTTCTCCTCACACCTCCTGTGTTACCATATTACTAAGTGTGTGTGTGTGTGTGTGTGTGCAGGACGAGGGGGATGCTGCAGCAGTTGAAGATGGAGGACTTCAGCTCCGTTAACGTTCAGATCCTCGGAGCGGAGGACACGTACGGACCCCACGCTCAGAGCAAGGTGCCTCTATGACCTCACCAGGGTCTTTTCTTAATGTTTTTTTTAGATACATCCATTCAAGAGCAACTCCACAGCCTGTTTCTAGCTTTGAAAACATCTACTCCTACTCTCTATTAACTGACTCAAGTCATAGAACCGAGTTCACATCAGTAACATGGAAAGGAGGGTTTTTGGGGCATTTATTGTAATAATTTTATTTTGTGTGTGTGTGTGTGTGTGTGTGTGTGTGTGTGTGTGTGTGTGTGTGTGTGTGTGTGTGTGTGTGTGTGTGTGTGTGTGTGTGTGTGTGTGTGTGTGTGTGTGTGTGTGTGTGTGTGTGTGTGTGTGTGTGTGTGTGTGTGTGTGTGTGTGTGTGTGTGTGTGTGTGTGTGTGTGTGTGTGTCAGGGCTGCAGGGAGGCGGTGATCTGGATGGCCGTTCATCACACACAGAAGAAAGCTCTGGAGGTCTTCGCTAGAGAAGTCGCTCCTGCAGGCACCGGCATGGGTAAACGCTACAAAATAAACCTTATTTAAAACCTTTAATTTCACAACACGCTGTAGGAAAGTCTACGTATAAACTCTGAAGACTCTGCGTTTCAAATCTGTACACAAAAAACAGCAACGTCACACTTTTTATTCCACATTTCACACGTTTCTTATTTGAAACCCGGTGCCTACATTTCCCACAATGCAACACAACGTGCATACAGCCTGGTTGTTGGTTGTTTATTAAAAGTTCTAAGTAAATGCATATTGCAACTTTTTTTAAATATGGCAACAAAAAAAAAAGTGCTTTCTTTTGATATCTTCTCTCCTGCCTCATAACACACACACACACACACACACACACACACACACACACACACACACACACACACACACACACACACACACACACACACACTGAACTCTGTGTGACTCCTGATTCTTGCTGTTATTTTCTCAGCTCCAGGACTCACTGGTATCGTTGGCGGTCGACCCAGAGTGTGAGTTTACATCTATTTATACTCAGGGTATTAAATATATGTATATATATATATATATATATATATATATGAGTGTTGGACGTGTCTCTCAATAACATTTCATATTTACATTTCTCCGCAGCTCTCCTGTCCTGAAGCCATTTTTCTTCATGCATCCTAAATCTGAGCTGAAGGTGAGATTTAATACTGTTGTTAATGAATGAAATACATATTAAGGGACGAGTTACTTTTTCCTGTAACAGAGTATTTGTACACAGTAATACTGATACTTTTATACAGGTGGAGGTGCACGTTGATGGACAGGAGGCGGAGTCTATTCAGGAGGCGGAGCCAAACACATCTGAACAGGAAGTCCCACCCCCTTCAGCTCAGGAGGAACCTGACACAGGTAAACACATTTATTAAAGAGTCCTACATACTGATATACACCTGAACATCAGCAGGAGAGGACTCTTTAAAGTAGAGACACTACATACTGATATACACCTGAACATCAGCAGGAGAGGACTCTTTAAAGTAGAGACACAACATACTGATATACACCTGAAAATCAGCAGGAGAGGACTCTTTAAAGTAGAGACACAACATACTGATATACACCTGAACATCAGCAGGAGAGGACTCTTTAAAGTAGAGACACTACATACTGATATACACCTGGACATCAGCAGGAGAGGACTCTTTAAAGTAGAGACACTACATACTGATATACACCTGAACATCAGCAGGAGAGGACTCTTTAAAGTAGAGAAGCTACATACTGATATACACCTGAACATCAGCAGGAGAGGACTCTTTAAAGTAGAGACACTACATACTGATATACACCTGAACATCAGCAGGAGAGGACTCTTTAAAGAAGAGACACTACATACTGATATACACCTGAACATCAGCAGGAGAGGACTCTTTAAAGTAGAGACACTACATACTGATATACACCTGAACATCAGCAGGAGAGGACTCTTTAAAGTAGAGACATTACATACTGATATACACCTGAACATCAGCAGGAGAGGACTCTTTAAAGTAGAGACACTACATACTGATATACACCTGAACATCAGCAGGAGAGGACTCTTTAAAGTAGAGACACTACATACTGATATACACCTGAACATCAGCAGGAGAGGACTCTTTAAAGTAGAGACACTACATACTGATATACACCTGAACATCAGCAGGAGAGGACTCTTTAAAGTAGAGACACTACATACTGATATACACCTGAACATCAGCAGGAGAGGACTCTTTAAAGTAGAGACACGACATACTGATATACACCTGAACATCAGCAGGAGAGGACTCTTTAAAGTAGAGACACGACATACTGATATACACCTGAACATCAGCAGGAGAGGACTCTTTAAAGTAGAGACACGACATACTGATACACACCTGAACATCAACAGGAGAGGACTCTTTAAAGTAGAGACACTACATACTGATATACACCTGAACATCAGCAGGAGAGGACTCTTTAAAGTAGAGACACAACATACTGATATACACCTGAACATCAGCAGGAGAGGACTCTTTAAAGTAGAGACACAACATACTGATATACACCTGAACATCAGCAGGAGAGGACTCTTTAAAGTAGAGACACTACATACTGATATGCACCTGAACATCAGCAGGAGAGGACTCTTTAAAGTAGAGACACAACATACTGATATACACCTGAACATCAGCAGGAGAGGCTCTTTAAAGTAGAGACACTACATACTGATATGCACCTGAACATCAGCAGGAGAGGACTCTTTAAAGTAGAGACACTACATACTGATATACACCTGAACATCAGCAGGAGAGGACTCTTTAAAGTAGAGACACTACATACTGATATACACCTGGACATCAGCAGGAGAGGACTCTTTAAAGTAGAGACACTACATACTGATATACACCTGAACATTAGCAGGAGAGGACTCTTTAAAGTAGAGACACTACATACTGATATACACCTGAACATCAGCAGGAGAGGACTCTTTAAAGTAGAGACACTACATACTGATATACACCTGAACATCAGCAGGAGAGGACTCTTTAAAGTAGAGACACTACATACTGACCTGAACATCAGCAGGAGAGGATTCTTTAAAGTAGAGACATTACATACTGATATACACCTGAACATCAGCAGGAGAGGACTCTTTAAAGTAGAGACACTACATACTGATATACACCTGAACATCAGCAGGAGAGGACTCTTTAAAATAAAAGTTAATGAATGACTTGCTGTGATGTGCAGATATTGATGTCTGCCTACAGGGGGCGACACATCTCAATGTCACATTTACTCACATTATAATACCTTCTTGTGTGTGTGTGTGTGTGTGTGTGTGTGTGTGTGTGTGTGTGTGTGTGTGTGTGTGTGTGTGTGTGTGTGTGTGTGTGTGTGTGTGTGTGTGTGTGTGTGTGTGTGTGTGTGTGTGTGTGTGTGTGTGTGTGTGTGTGTGTGTGTGTGTGTGTGTGTGTGTGTGTGTGTGAGTGTGTGTGGCATTTCCTATTGATCCTATTGACTGAGAAGTACAAGCTGTGCTACTTTTCATCCAATTCACAAATGCTGCATTCACACACCAACAAATACTGAGTGCACACACACACACACACACACACACACACACACACACACTCGTTAGTGACGTTGCTCTGACGCACTGAACTCGTTACATTTATTTCACAAGAAAGCAGGAATTTGATTGAAGCACATAAAGAACACCTGTGTGGAAAAGAGAAGTACTTCAGGTACTTTAGTGTGTACTTATACATCCTGCTACTTTGAACTTCCACTGTGCTGTACATCTCAGACGGGTGATATGTCCTTTAACTGACATGTGGTGTATTTATTAGTTTTTATGATAGTTTAAACTAAGCAGCAGTTTATCATTAATATTATATTATTAAAATGTGAAATATAAAATACATTAAATATAGCGATGATTTTAACAGGAATACTTCATTTAAACTATTTAAATTAAACGTAGACACACACACACACACACACACACACACACACACACACACACAGACTCTCACACACAGTCTCACACACACACACACACACACACACACACACACACACACACACACACACACACACACACACACAGACACACAGACACACAGACACACAGACACACAGACACACACACACACACACACACATCCCTTTTTCTTGAGCCAAGCAGACGTTTTAAAGTGTTGTGTGTGTGTGTGTGTGTGTGTGTGTGTGTGTGTGTGTGTGTGTGTGTGTGTGTGTGTGTGTGTGTGTGTGTGTGTGTGTGTGTGTGTGTGTGTGTGTGTGTGTGTGTGTGTGTGTGTGTGTGTGTGTGTGTGTGTGTGTGTGTGTGTGTGTGTGTGTGTGTGTGTGTGTGTGTGTGTGTGTGTGTGTGTGTGTGTGTGTGTGTGTGTGTGTGTGTGTGTGTGTGTGTGTGTGTGTGCGTGCGTGCGTGCAGTAGAGCTCCCCAGCGGCCCCCACAGCTTCAGACTGGAGGAGCTGGCCTTCACGAGGAGTGGAGACAAAGGAGACTCTGCCAACATCGGTGAGGAGCAGAGATCTTTAACCCTTTCCTGAGCGGGGTTACAACAACTATCTTTAAAGTCCTTCTACTATTGGGTCACACCTTTTTTACTTTTGTGCTTTTTTCAATTTGTCTCGCACTATTTTTATTATTTGTGTAGTTTTTTCTTGCATTATTTTGTTTTTGCACATTTTTATTCTTGTGCTTTTTTACTTCCTCTTTTTACTAATTTAATTATTCTTGCATATTTGTTTTATATTTTCATTTTTCAATTATTTGTATTTATTTTGTGCACTATTGCTTTGCTGTCTTGTATTATTTTTTATAGAATTTGTTGGTATTTTTCTCAATTTCAAACAATTCTGACTTTTTCCTCAAAATCTAAAAGATTCTGACTTTTTCCTCAAAATCTCAAAATGCTGACTTTTTCCGGAAAATTCTGACTTTTTCCTCAAAATTCTGACTTTTTCTTTAAAATCTCAACAATTCTGACTTTTTCCTAAAAATCTCAAAAATTCTCACTTTTTCCTTAAAATCTCAACAGTTCTGACTTTTTCCTCAAAATCTCAAAAATTCTCACTTTTTCCTAAAAATCTCAAAAATTCTCACTTTTTCATCAAAATCTCAAAAATTCTCACTTTTTCCCTAAAATCTAAAAAATTCCGACTTTTTCCTCAAAATTCTGACTTTTTCCTCAAAATCTCAAAATTATGACTTTTCCTCAAAATGTTTAATTTCTCAAAATTCTCACTTTTTCTGAATACTTAACATTTGTAATAATCCCTGGTCCCCGGCTTGAGCTTGAATCTCAGGATCCATGTATCTGTGATCCTCTCCAGAATGGAAGTAGTCATCACATACAGAGCATCAGCTAGTTCCTGAACAGTGTCCTTCACATGCTGATATCCAAGAGAGGGAGTTCCACAGTCACAAGATGGAGGAATAGAAAGCAGTATTCAATGTTTACTTCAGATTAGCTTCACGTCAGAAATGAGCATGCTTGTCATATGTCTCTCTCCATAGAGGCTGAATCATCATGTTAATCACATAGCTATCATATGCCTCAAACAGTCCTGATGCTCTTCTAGGTAATCACACATCCTGTCATGTTCACAGCTACAGTTGATACCTTTGTTAGCATGTGACTCTGATACTGGAGGAGAACATTCAGTTTGTTCCCGACAGATAATAAATATGTGTATCCTATCACCTTCGTTATCTCGTGTCCTTGAAAGAGCACACTTGGTTCACATTTTTATTAATTCTTGCTTTATTTGTTTCTCTCCTTATAATAATAAATAATTAAATGTTTATTATTAAACTCAAGGACCCTCTCCTCTCTTCTCTGCAGGAGTGATCGCTCGTCATCCTCTCTTCTTCCCTTACCTGAAGAAACACCTGACTTCTTCTGTGGTGGAGGAATACTTTTCCCACCTCATCACACCGGGGACGAAGGACGCCGTCACACGGTGAGAGGAAGTCCGGATCTACTTTATCTAGAAAGGATTTGAATCCACCTTTTGAAATGAAACCTGAGGAAATCCAGTTTCTTCTAACCCTTATACTCTAAGGTTATATTTACATATATTAATTATATCGTTAAAACCTCACACCATACATACGCCATTTTACGCTAACTCAGCAAGTCGTGCACCAAAATTTTCTTTTCTTTTTTTTTAAACCGGAAACTGATTTTTCTGATTTTTTTTGGCACCCCCTGAATGCAGCATAATGTAAAACCTGCTTAGCATTAGCATGTTAGCTCGCAAAGGTTAGCATTTAGCTCACGGAGGTGTCGACTCTGTGTTTTGTTGCATTAAAATAGAAAATGTAGCAGGAGCTAACATAGTAAACGTATATGTTATATTAACATATTATATAGTATTTATATTCTTTTGTGTATTTACGTTAATAATAATAATTTCTTCAAATCTAAGGGACAAATAAGTACATATTGGTCCAAAAAGAGGGGAGATAATTGTGTTTTGTGTGCATTTCAAGTTCTGATTTGACCTAATACACACACACACACACACACACACACACACACACACACACACACACACACACACACACACACACACACACACACACACACACACACACACACAGAGCAGCCGTGATTAGCGGTTCTTGTTAGCGTAATCACTGTCGAGACGTAACAGACAAAGGAACGCAGCGGAAAACAAGATGCAAAATCTGTGGGCAAAACAAATAACACACACACACACACACACTCACACACACACACACACACACACACACACAGGAAACACAGTGATCAAACTGTAGGGAAACCACAATAACTTCTTCTTCTTCTTCTTCGTTGGTTTCCCATCTGTTGTTGATCTCGTGGTCACCAGAGGACGTTTAAAGCATCCGAACCATGTCAGTGTCTTCGTGTTTCCAAACCACACACACACACACATTTAAGCTGCAGTAAAACCAGAAGTGATCAGAGGAACGAGACGTCGTTGTAAACATGGCTGACCCTCGTCTTCCTCGCGTTGTTGTTTCCAAAACGTCCAGAAAAAAAGAGATTTAAACTCTAACTGTGAGATTACAGAGGCTCCAGGAGGAAATCTGTGGTGATTTATCCACGTGTTGTTTTCCGATGCAGTCGTAGGAACCACTGTAGACTGACTTATGTCTTAATATGTGGAGAGAAAGACTGTTCAACAGACCTAAGAAAAATCCTGATATTGAAAAATGTCTCTCACAGTAACGTCACAGAGAAGGAAGATAGTTTCTTAGGACTCGAGTCGGGCTCGAGTGCCGATTTTCGGGACTCGTGACTCGACTCGGACTCGCACACTCATTGACGCGACTAGGACTTGGACTCGTGAATTCTCGCGTACGCTGACTTGGACTCGGACTCGTGAATTTTCCCCCCACGATGACTCGGACTCGACTTGTACATTGACGCTCTGACTCGGACACGGACTCGTGAATGACCTTGGCCAGGAAAAACAGGCACTCGCTTGTTTCATTCTTTTGCGGTCTAGATTTCTTTAATTTGTTTTGCGTGTAGTTAGAAATTACCTCAAGGGCCGGAGGTTCCCCACCCCTGCTCTAAACTCTGCAATAAAAATGTTCTGCTAGTGCCTCGAGTCCTGGAAACTAGATTCATACTAATATATGGAACAACAATCTGAGATAAATAAAGAAGTTAATCCTGATATCGTAAAAATACATTGTTTATAACCTCCGTGACTCAAATCAGCTCCAAAATCTTGTGAATGTTGTGCCACACCTCTCCAACAAATTTCATAAAAATCCGTTGAGTAGTTTTTGCATCATTCTGTTGACAAACAAACAATCAAATAAAAACTAAAGTCAGTTGGCCTGTAATCAC
>NC_136901.1:44142054-44154554 GCF_949606895.1 Notothenia rossii | reverse complement strand
TTTTTCTTCAGACATTTGTCCCTTAGAGTATCCTTCCTTTAAAAGCGAGTAAAGGGGTTCCTTTCTTCGATGGGTGAGGGGGATATTTGGGGGTAACGGCAGCAGCTCGAGGGTTCCTGACCTCTGACCTCCTCAGAGCTTTTTGTTCCTCTGGAGGTAAAAAGAGACTTCAGAGGAATCGAACCTCGCTGCGACCCGACTCCTCGGCCGCAGGAATGTTTCCCCGAAGAACTCCGGCTGTTTATCCGTAATCACTAACAGACCGAGAACAAATCAGCTCCGAGGCTCCGGACCCTAAACCTGAGTCCTGGAGGAGCTGCTGAGTCAATTAAAAAACATGCCATGGAGAATTATTTGATTAATGAGAAATTAATTATATTTTTGTGGACATTTTGAAAGTTTTTACCTTTTTTGAATATTTTTATTTTGATTTCCCAATTATTACAATGTTTGGGTGAAATATTTCACATTATTTTTGAATATTTTTCCTATATTTAGACTTTTCTTTCTTATTATTTAAAGACTTGAATTGTTTTACTATTTTTTAAAACATTTCATATAATTTATGGACTTTTTTCTTATTATTTTCTGAAATGTGTTCATATTATTTTGAGCCTTTTTTCACATTATATTCAGAAATGTTTCCAATTACTTGCAGAGTTTTCATGTCATTTTTCAGCAGTTGACTAATTGATAATTCCTTGACAGGAAACCTATCAATCACCGCTATGAATATCTTAATAATTGATATATTATTAAAGTAAAAGTGCCTTAAAAGCTGCTTTCAGCTCAAATATGAAGATTTTCTCAATTTTAAATAACATCAAAGCGACCAAACAGCACATTTAAAAACACCATCCCAGTTTCCTCAACAATTTTTCACCTTTTTCTGACATTCTATACACAAAAACATTGAGTAATACAGAAAACATGAGGCATGGTATTCTTTTGGGGGTTTTAGTGAACATCTGATGTGCGTTTTTTAAATCTGATTTCATGCTGCTGGTTGTCCTTTAAACGCTGAGACATCAGACGCTCTGCCTTCAACAACAACTAACAGACGTACAAAGACAATAAAAACCACAGAAATGCAGATCCTTCCAGACGGGGATTGGAACCAGAGCTGCAGAAATATAAATCAGACCAATAAAAACAGTATGAATCCATTTAGTGTGATTCAAAAGACTGAAGTGGTCACGAGACGTGTTGAAATGACTGCGGCTCATTTCCTGTTTGCATACATTGTAAAGATGTGGAAGAACACTCACGTCTTAATGATGACAGAAAGGATTCACATCTGCTCGGCATATTGCTCAAGATTACTGGGAAATGTTTACAAGACGGAGCGGTAATTAGCCAGAAGAACACAACTGTAGGATGCTGGTGTTTAGGGAAGTACTTTTTAAGCACCTTCTTTTGGCGTTTTGGGAAAGTTGAATCAGCCAGGATCCTGAAATATCCGTCCGAACTTCCTAACCTCATCCCGATAATCCTCAGAAATGTTATCAGCTACAGTTAATCTCTTCTTAATGACTTCATTTAAGATTAATAATAGAGAAGACACTGGTCTGCACTGCAGGTGTTCAATAATACCTCATTTAAATCACGAGAGACACAAACTTTGCAACAGCTAGCTAGATAGCTAACGTTTACTAGCTAGTTTGTTGGATGTAGATGGATAGCTAAGGTAAGCTAGTTAGATACATAGCCAACGTTAGCTAGCTTGAGTAACGGGTGGATAAATAATTAAAAGTGATTGGTAAATGGCTAATGTTCACTAGCTTTAATAGCTAACGTTCGCTAGCTAAATAGGTAATGTCGGCTAGCTAAATAGCCTATGTTGATTGGTAAATTACTTATTTTTACTAGCTAGATAGCTCGAATTTGCTAGCTAAATAGCTAATGTTCACTAGCTGAGTAGCTAATATTCGCTAGCTAGATAGCCAACGTTCGCTAGCTAAATAGCTAACTTTGATTGGTAAATGGCTAATCTTTACTTGCTAAATAGCTATCAGAACGTAATAAGAAGTAACAACAAAACGTCCAATCTTTTACAGAAAGATAAACCCACTTGAAACGTCTTCAAAGAGCTTGCGTGATGTTTTTATTGATATATCTAACAGTTTGGGGCCTTGCTCATTGGGAGATGTCTGTAATTAAACCTTGAAGGTGCTTAATGTCCACCAGGGATTCAAACCACTGACTTTTTATCACTGTTTCTCATTTTCAATCAAACATCTCTCTAAAACTTGAGTTAGTTCATCACACATGAATGGAAACTGTTAGCTACCGTTTGCTAATGCTAATTTGATAATTGTTCACATATTTTGTTTTTTTGTTTTAATTAAGAAAGTGTAATAATTGCTTTGATAGAAAATCACTAAAAGCATGTGACGAGTGACTTGTTTGATTCTGTAGATACTAAACTGAAGAGATTAATAAAAAATAGTATTTTTATGAAGTGTGTGTGTGTGTGTGTGTGTGTCCAGTAACATGTCTTTGTCACAGGGAGCTGAGTAGCAAATGGTGTTGACAGCAAAAATACAGAAACCTGTGTGTGTGTTATTCCCACAAAAAGTTCCTGTCTCAGTCTGACACGCTGTGGATGAAAGATTGTGATTAACATTCAACACATGTAGACAGCATGGGAACAAGTGTGTGTGTGTCATTTGTCATGTCTTTGTGCGACACATTCACGGCCGTGTCATGAAGGATAAAGGGAGATAAATTACATCTCATCTCTCATTATTCTTATTTTATTCATCTCCTGTCACACAGACACACAGACACACACACACACGCACGCACGCACGCACGCACACATACATACAGACACACGGACACACACACGTAAACACACACACAGACACACACACATACACACGGACACACACACAGGCTTCGACTAATCAAAACACAACTAGAGTTTAGGAAAATTGTATAGATGTGTTGTGTTTTTAATATTAACAATATAGGCAATACATTAAAGCAAAGAAAACTGAGGAAAAATACATTTGATAAACCAAAAACAATTCAAACAAAGTAAAAAAAACAATGAGACGCGGGAATGATATATTTAAAAATGTAAATATATACAGAAGTAAATGTTAAAATCCAATTTTTTGAGGGGAAAGACTCAAAAAGCACAACAGCCTCTTTGTCCCTTTAGCCTCACCTGTTAGCTTCATGCTAATTTAGCTGTTTGTCTCCAGTAATCTGCAGCTTTACCCTCCAAACATCTGACCCTCCCCTAAACTGCTGGAGAGCATACACACACACACACACACACACACACACACACACACACACACACACACACACACACACACACACACAATCAATTAAAGCTCCTCTCAGCTGTCTATCACCTTCATTCAACACACAGATCATCTTTCAGTCATTCAACAGCAGCCTCAGCAGGGGGTGGGTGGGTGGGTGGGTGTGTGTGTTTGTGTGTATAATCTTCCCCTAATCCTCTTCCTAAATCTTCTTCTTCTCTTCCTCTTTAAAGGCAGCAGGAGAATAAAGGAATTAAGAAGTTAAAAGTCAGTCAATTACCCAGAATGCCTCTTTTCACACACTCACATTTCATTTGGGATGTTTTTACTGATTATTTTTCACATTTTTGGAGAATAATTTTTGACGCTGTTTCCCTCAATTTTATATTAATATTATTTGGAAGATTTCAAAACATATTTGACTAACATGGTTTGTATATTTTTCAGTGTTTATTTTCCACCTTATTTACTAATTGTATTATTAACTTAAGAAATAGTAGAGTTTCCACACATTCAAGATTTACACATTTTGAGATGGTTTTCACTAGCAAGTCCTCACAAAGTATGATGTAAAAGAACTCTCTCACACACACACACACACTTCTACCGCAAAGCCAACCAAAATAACTCATAATTTCCACCTCAGCAAATGTTACACACACACACACACACACACACACACACACACACACACACACACACACACACACACACACACACACACACACACACACACACACACACTATTTGAACTCTGCAGCGAGTGGTTAACTGTCAAATGGAGCAATGCTGAGATCTAATCTTCCCCAGAACCACCAAATGGCTACACAGACACATACACATACACGCACGCACAGACAGACACACACACACACACACACAAACACACACACACACACACACACACACACACCCAGACAGACACACACACACAATCACATACACGCACGCACAGACAGACGCACACGCACACACACACACACACACACACACACACACACCCACACAGACAGACACACCACACAATCACAGACAAACAAACGCACGCGCGCACACACACACACACACACACCCACACAGACAGACACACACGCGCACACACACACACACACACACACACACACACACACACACACTGCAGATGCAGCTCCTGTTGGTTAAACAGTGACGTCACTCTGATGTATTTGTCTTCCTCTTGGCTAAAGAGCTCCTTTGTTTCCTAAAAACTCCTGAAAACACTCCAGATTTGCAGCAGAAATGTTTTGATTGAAGGAATATACTAAATACTAATAGGTGTGTGTGTGTGTGTGTGTGTGTGTGTGTGTGTGTGTGTGTGTGTGTGTGTGTGTGTGTGTGTGTGTGTGTGTGTGTGTGTGTGTGTGTGTGTGTGTGTGTGTGTGTGCGACTTAAGGACTTTTATTTGACTCTATCCCACACACACCTCTGATAACTCATTACTATGACTGAAGGCCACCATAACGTGGATTCATCCGCCGCTGAAAGTAGATCCTATCAGATTAACTTGAATGTTTCTGCAGAAAACTTTCCTCTCTCTTCATGCCCCCATCAATTAGAGTGTCTCTGGTGACGTCACAATGCTCCTCCCCCCCTCTCAAAGCCTCGCGCCAGGGGGAGCGCGGCTCAGAGAGAGGGACTCAGGCGCGAGGACCTCTTCTTCGTCTTCTCCTCCTCTCTCAGTCATGTTGGACATGCTCACCTTCCTCCTGGAGAAACTCTTCCTCCTCGCGCACTTCAGGGTCTCAAGCCTGCTGCCGCCCCCCCGCAAGGAGCGCGCGGGCCGGAGTGAGGAGCCCCTCCCCACGCGGCTGCTGCAGCGCGGGGACCTTCTGGAGGTCCCGCGCACGCTCTTCACGCACTTCGGCATCTACCTGGGCGAAGGCCGCGTGGCGCACCTGATCCCGGACGTTCTGCCGCTGCTGGGCGCGCACCCCAAGCGCTTGCACGAAATGGTGACCAACACGCGCCTGGTGCTTGGGGTCCTCTCCAAGCACGCGACGGTGCGCGTGGACTCCGTGGAGGACTTCGCTTACGGAGCCACGATGCTGCTGAACGCGATGGACCGCGCGGTGGGCCGGTGCGCGCTGCCCCAGGAGGAGGTGGCAGCGCGCGCGGAGAAGCTTGTTGGCCCCGTGTCCTACAGCCTGCTGTGGAACAACTGCGAGCACTTCGTCACGTACACGCGCTACGGGACCGCGCAGAGCCTGCAGACAGACAGGGTGAGACGCGGCACACTTTTACATCCATTACGCACATTTCACGCATGCGGTGGAGCGGTTTTTACGCACGGGATTACAGGAGGATGCTTTGATGTCGCTTTTACGCGCAGAGGTGGAATACAGTTTAGGGTCGTTCTTTGTATTTTCACAACTGAGCGTTGGCTCTGCTGCCAGGTGAGGATGTGTAACACTTTAAATGGAGTCAGTGCATTCCAAAGATATTCCTTAAGAAGTTTAATTCACGGAACATGCCGGACATCTTGGCACCTAAAGGTCCTCCTGACCATTTCTGGTTCATTTAAGTGACACTTTGTCATGTATCATCGGTCTTTACGCACGGTGGCACGTTTTTACGCGCCGCATAGCAGGAGGACCCTTCGATGTTGATTTTACGTGTGGAGGGGAAACTCACCTCATGGTTGTTCTTTGTGATCTCACAGCAGCCAATCAGAGCCAGAGCAGTTTGTCCTGCAGACAGATGAGAGCATAACAACACATGTCAAAATATAAACCCATCAGTGCCATTCCTGAAGAGAAGCATTAGAGCAACTTCCAGAACATTCTGCTTCTCAGTGTTCTGTTGACCTTCATGTTCAAAAGCCTCAGGTTTTTCCGCGGTAGCTGGATTAGTTTCTATTTGTTAGGGACTATTTTCTGCATGGAGATTATTAAGAGAAAAGCCTTGTTTTTTTAGAGTTTTAATGACGAGTTTTAATCCTGATGTCACTTCTGAAGAAAGAGGGACGTCTTCGTCTTTGCATCTTTCTGTCCTGCAAACGTTCTGCTTGTTCCTCCTTCACCTCCATGCCTTTAGCTGAGCTCCTTCAGACACTTTCAAAAGCAGCGGAGGAACGGCTCCGGTTCATCAAAGTAGTATTTAATATGCTGTGAGGGGTTTATCTGTCTGCAGCAGAAACACTCTTTAGTTTCAGGGGGCTGTGTGAAGGAAAGGGAATCCAAGTGTTTGTGGAATAGGAAACAAAGCGGCCCGAGGAGAGAGGAGAGAGGAGAGAGGAGAGAGTCTGACGTCCTAAGAGTCAAGAATTGGTGAAAACGAAATGAAACTTGTTTAAAAATAGGCAGAAAATAAAATCTGTGAAATGTCAACAATATGTTAAAAAAGTAAATGAGGCAAAAAATCAAACCTAAAAAATATCACAAATATGAAAAAAAGAATGTTTAAAACACTCAATAAATCCTCTTTGAAGTGTGTGAGAAAGAGAAGCAAAGCAAACGGACTATGTTCAAACATGTTCAAAAAGGTCTGAACGCAGAGGAGACACTTTTCGGCATTCAGGTGAAGTGAAAGCTCTGCCCTTCCTCCTCCTCTTCCTCCTCCTCCTCCTCCCCCTCCTCCTCCTCCTCTCTAAGCTTGGGGGTTTCCTTGTGAATTTTTTAAGCGAGGGGAAAATGTGGGTCGCTCCTCGGAAAATCCTGAGAACAAGAGCGGCATTCAGAGAGAGAAGAGGAAGAGGAGGAAGAGGAGGATGAGGAGGAGGAGGGAGATTATAAAGTTGCCCGGCAACTGGTTTAAGAACCCTCACAGCGCTCCTGATAGACTCTCCAGGGTCTTTGAATTAACTGTTGACAAACTGACAACATGTCAACCACAAAGAAACGCAACAATGATGCCAAAAAATATCTAAAAAATGTCTGAAACAAATTGTAAAATGATGTGAAAAATATCTAAAAACTATTGTAAAAATAAATTAAATAAATCTGAAAAGAACTGGAAAATATTCTTTAAATATTTGGAAAATACAAGAAAAAAACCTGCAGAACATTTGGAGTGAATCGTCACTTGTTTAGTTTCCTGCTGCGTCTCCTTCACAATAAAAGCCTCCCGGTATCGTCTTTTATTGTGAAGGAGCAGCAGCTTAGATGCTTCACCTTCTTTCCCACCTTTTCCTGTGAAACCTGGAGACTTTCCCCGATCCAGTTTCACTTCCTGTCATTTTCTAAACTAAATATGGGAGCTCTTCGGGGTCCTCGGGGTCAGATAAACAACCGTCCAATTATATGCCTGCTTTTTAAACCAGACGGGAGCTCAGGGAGAAAAATGAGCTCTTTAAATCAGGATGAATTCCCCTGGTTCCCCAGTGTCTGCCCCAGTGTCTGCCCCAGTGTCAGCCCCAGTGTCAGCCCCAGTGTCTGCCCCTGTGTCAGCTCCAGTGTCTGCCCCAGTGTCAGCCCCAGTGTCTGCCCCAGTGTCAACCCCAGTGTCAGCCCCAGTGTCTGCCCCATGGTCTGCCCCAGTGTCTGCACCAGTGTCTGCCCCTGCCCCAGTGTCAGCCCCAGTGTCTGTCCCAGTGTCTGCCCCAGTGTCTGCCCCATGGTCTGCCCCAGTGTCTGCACCAGTGTCTGCCCCTGCCCCAGTGTCAGCCCCAGTGTCTGTCCCTGTGTCTGCCCCAGTGTCTGCCCCAGTGTCTGCCCCAGTGTCAGCCCCCAGTGTCTGCCCCAGTGTCAGCCCCTGTGTCTGCCCCAGTGTCAGCCCCAGTGTCTGCCCCAGTGTCAGCCCCAGTGTCAGCCCCAGTGTCTGCCCCTGTGTCAGCCCCAGTGTCTGCCCCAGTGTCTGCCCCAGTGTCTGCCCCTGCCCCAGTGTCAGCCCCAGTGTCTTCTGGGTGAATTTGAGCCATGTAATGCCTTTAAAGGTCCCATGTCATGCTTTTCTGGTTGTTACCCGTCCCCTTGTGTGTTATGAAGGGGGACAGGAGCTCCAACGCGCCGTGTAGGACAGAGAGTAATAATGTAAGAGAACCCAATGTGAGTTTGGAACATTGAACAATGTAAATGTATTCTAGACCTGAGCAATGGAACCATAATCACTAGAAATGGACATGGGACCTTTAAACAGCTGTTCAATGGACATTCATTATTTTTCTGCAGATTTTAAAACCTTTTCGGGACCCCTTTCTTTTTGGATGTTTAAAACAGACTTATTTTGATATTTGACAATTGCTATATAATAAATATATCTGCAGACGGGTTTCCTTTGAATACACATTTCAACAGTGCACGGAGTTTGCAAACCTGCAGAATAAAGTGAATAAGAGCTCCATAAATCCGAGTTATCTCCTCCGTGTCCTCCATGCTCTGCCCACTTCGTGCTGAAAGAACAACAGCAGGTAAACAAACGTACTTTCTTTGATCATGTCTCTTGTTCTTTGCAGTTCTGCGAGTGGCTGAAGTCTCTGATCCGGGATCAGAGGAACATTTTGCTGTCTGCGCTCCTCGGACTCCTCTCCATGGCCTGTTTCGGGATTTCCTTCTTCACCGCTCCTCCAACGCTCCTCGTGCCCTTCACCCTATGGATGGTCAGCTAGAGGATGTTATAAACATATATACATATATACATATAAATATCATTATGATGAATAAATATGGAGGAGGGAGTCGTCTGCAAAGAGACCCACTTGTCGTACCGTTCACAATAAGTGCTGCTCTGACAGGAAGTCTTTCCTTTTAGCTCAAATCAACCGTAGAAGAAGAAGAAGAAGGAGATGGTTAGCGTTAGCAACATTAGCATTACAACTCAGTTGTTTAAAATCACTAAAGGCTCCGACGTTATCCCAAAAAGACCAAAGATTGTTCAATAATTTCAGTTTTTCTGAAGCTCTATATCCGGCGGGAAACCACAGCGTGAGAGCGAACAGTCATTTGTTTTTATATTTAATATATTTGTGTACTTTTATACGTACCGTCAGAAGGATCTGGTCCCGATTGTTGGTTTTCCAGTTTCCAGATTTTGTTTTTATTTTTCTGAAATATTTTCATATTTTCAATAACATTTTAGTGAAATATCAAATATTCTGAATATATTTGTTTTGTAAAAATGTACTTTGCATCTCCAGAAAGATCCATTTTGGGGATTTTTAAAGAAAACAAAGCTATATTTTGACAATAGAATTTTTTACCCTTAAAAACAGCTGTAAAAAAACCTTAACTTAAAATCTAAAAAGCCTCAATTCAATGTTAGCTTTCTACTCCTGAAAAACCTGTAAATGAATTTTATTATTAGCTTTTTTCAAGATTTCATAAAGAAAATCTCTTCCTCTGGTTTCCTGTCCGCTCTGTATATATCTGTAGATACTCTGTTGACCAACATTTAAAACTTTGTACAGAATTTATTTTTTAAGACGCTGTAACTCTTTATACCTGTTTTCTATGTAAATAAAGGAAAAAGGACTTGATTAATCCCTCGGTTGTTTTTATTCTTTAAATTCTTCATTTAATGTTTTTGTAAAAAAATGTAATTAATCTTCCTCTGATTGTTGTACAATTTTTTTTTTTTACACATTTAGAAAATATTTCTAAAAATAAATAATAATTACCTTTGGGTCAAACTGTAGAATCACATTTACAGATATGTATGAATACTAATAAAACATGAAATACAATTAATTTATTGCCACATATTGTTGTTTCTAATGAATAAGGAATTAATACATATTATCAGACATTTTAATGTATATTTTGATGTGCATGTAAATGTATAATTGTTAGTAAATATAATATCATGCTATGACAATAATATCACACTCCTCAGTGATGTGTTGGCCTTTAGCGCCCCCTGCTGGCAGACTGTTGAAACTACAACAACACTAACAGCGGAAAATATATATATTATTTTCCACTTTCACTTTCTTTGTAACCAAACTTAGCCCTGATAATCACTTTTAGAATTGTAAATAATACCACTGTGGTTCTTTGTAATACCATGATAACATGGACTTTTCATTGATAAAAATGCACTTTAAAAAATAATTGTGAATTATAAAATATTCCATTTAATAATATGGAAGATGTATATATTTGTGTAGATAACAAACTATTTAATTATGAATTAATCAACAAGAAAAATAGCAATTTGTCTTCGTGTACATGGTGCAAACATAAAGGCGAGGCGAGGCAAGTGTATTCATACAGCACCTTTCAACACAAGGCAATTCAAAGTGCTTTACACAAATGAAAGACAAAGAAACATATTATAAAATGATATCTAGAAACACTAATTTAAAAGCAAAGCTACATGAATTAAAGTTACAGCGCAGTGTGAGATACACCCATCTGAAGTGTAGGTCCTCACTTTCTTTCTACTTTCTTGTTTAACTTGTTCTTGAGTTATTTCAAGTGTTTCTCGCTAAACGAACCCCCGTTTGGAAAACTCTAATCTGACCCCATGGTACCTTTTAGTTTTCCCCGAAACTTCCTCTTTTTTATTTTTAAATGCACATTAGTAAGTTGGACTTTTTTGGTATCCTCCGTGAACCAGGGTTTTGAAACCAAAACGGCACACGTAGGGGACTGTAACCCCAATACTGACTTTACGACTGACTAACTGACTAGGCAGCTCAAAAGTGCTTTACAAAAATGAAAGACATTAAGAAAATGGCATTAAAAAGCAAAGATAATACAAGTTACAGTGAACACAGTTAAAGAAGTATAAAAAGAAAGATCACCCAAAAATAAAAATAAAACTAAAAAACGATGTTATGTCGAGATGTCTGAAGATATATATTAAAAAAAATCGATGTCCAGTATATTGATCAGATTCAGAATCAGGTTTTCACCAGGTAGGTTGACACGTACGAGGAATTTGACTACAAAAATGTAAAAGCACACATAGAAAAGTATTTGAGAAAACTATATTACAAAAATATATATATAGATACTAAAATATAGGATTGAAATAGAATGGAATAAAATATGTGCAGTAATTTAAAAACAAAGAAGATAATGTGTGCATTAATGTAATGCATAGACAATTGCAAAGTACTCCTCCTCCTCTTCCTCCTTCTTCTGCAGTTCTAAGATGGTGAGGAAGCTGGTGTTGGGTCGTCGTGTTGCCATGGTGATGCCGTTGTTGTGTATGTGTTGTGTGTGTGTGTGTGTGTGTTGTGTGCGTGTTTGTGTGTGTGTGTGTGTGTGTGTGTGTGTGTGTGTGTGTGCGCGTGTTTGTGTGTGTGTGTGTGTTTTAATTTAATTATATTTATTTTATTATATTCAAGGGGAACGCTCTGACCCTTAGTCCCGCCTTCTTTGCCCCAGAGCAGCACTCTGATTGGCTCTCAGCGGCGCGCCATCATGACAATCAATGTTTTTCGGTAAATCTTTTATTTCTTGCTATAAAGTTTAAATTTAAGATCGTGACATCTTCTATAAACTGTCTCTGATCGAGGGTAAACTCTGTGAATAACAAATGGCGTCAGACAGATCGGGTAAGACTTTATTTAAACTAATAAATACGTAACGTCAGTTGGTAGAGTTTATAGTTGATTTACCCGCTAGCTTAAATGATAGTTAAATTAGCAGCTAATGTTGCTATGCTAATTTTTTACTTTTTAATGTGGTTTTGTTGACGTATAACTGCTTTAATATGTCGTAAACATCACTAAGTAGTAAGTTTGATTAGTTTTATGATGTTTAATGAATGCATTTGCACTGTTAGCATCGGTCCAAATAAATAAGAGATACATTAGTAGGAGCTAACAGCTAAGCTACATTAAAGACATGAGCTAAAGCAAGCTAACGACATGTCTGATTCGGTTTAATTGATTAATGTGAAAAGGACTGCTATTTTTAAATCATATCCAGTGGTAAAAAGTACATTTACTCAAGTACTGTGTTTGAGTACTACTTTGAGGTACTTAATTGACTTTAAAGAGCCTGTGACACGATTTTACCCCATCATCCAAATCCATCAATTTGAGTAAATATTGTCCCCTTGAAAACCGTTACTGAGTTGTTGGGGACCTCTGTGTCGCCTGTCAGCGCAATTTACATGATGCCGTTTAGACAATATAATAATAAAGGGCGGTGCTGGCTGTCAGCGAACCGATCCGGCCTTTCTGCGCGACTATCACTCAAATGCGGGACATAATCTCAATGTGTGGGACGCGGGACAAATAATAAAAATGCTGTGTGTGCAGTCCCGCACAGTGCGGGACACCTGGTCACCCTACACACACAGTTCTGCCCCTCACAC
>NC_136901.1:44117054-44137054 GCF_949606895.1 Notothenia rossii | reverse complement strand
GATTTCCAGGATTTTCAGGATTTAAAAGTTGAGCAATGTTCAACTTTTGAAGCTGAGGTGGAAGCGTCAGCCAATCAAATCTTGTTTATACAAATCTGACAGTACAAGCGCTAGCCAATCAAACCGCGTGCAAGCTGGGAGTGACATACCGCAGTTCATTTTCTATATTCCTAAAAATTGAGGAGAAATTAGTTATTGCGGTAGCAAATCACCCGGTTCTTTATGACCAGTCCCTATTAACTTACCGGGATGCAAACCGGAGGAACCAGGCATGGAGGGAGGTGGCAGAGACAGTGGGTGCAACTGGTAGGTTTTTGCCTGTTTGGGGATTTTATATCCAGTTTACTTCGTTTTAACATTGCTCTTGCTTTGTATGTCGGGGGCGGGAGATTCATGTGATTGGTTGTTGGTCGCAAAAAATCCCGAAGCTTTCAGACACGCCCACCTTTTTTTAACGCGGCTGTGTGGACGTACCGTGACTGTGTGTGTGTATGAGACTGTGTGTGTGAGAGAGACTGCGTGTGAGAGACTGTCTGTGTATATGAGACTGTCTGTGTATATGAGACTGTCTGTGTGAGAGACTGTGTGTGTGTGAGACTGTGTGTGTGTGTGTGTGTGTGTGTGTGTGTGTGTGTGTGTGTGTGTGTGTGCAGCATCTTCACTTCCTGTCTCTGAGCAGCAGAGGGCGCTACAACACAGGGAACTGCAATACTAATAAATATTTTAAAACACATTTAAAAAATCAATCTGTAGCCGTTTTGATTACAACTTCTTCATTTGAAGGATTAGCTGCTTTTCCCTGACTAATCTCATTTAATTGTTTTGACTGCTTGATATGGGAATATATCATAGGGACAACCATACATACATGAAGGAATAAACAATGTGCCGGATAATTAAAAGTGACAATAATAATGTGTTGCAGTCCTACTAATGAAAGCAGTTCAGCACAAACTGCACCCTCTAATATGAGGTTACAGTTGAATAAACACAAACTAAACTTCATTATTTATTATGAAATTACCATCTGATTAAACTGCATTAGCTCCGTGTGCTTAATATCTTTATTTATAATACGCTCGGGGCTCATTCATTTCAGACTCAAATTTTATTCCAATCACAGCGAGATGGACGTTAATGAACCTAAAACTATTATATTTATGTATTTTAATTATCTGTACTGCAGGGTTGTTTTTGAAGTGGACTGTGCATTAGCATCGGTGCAAATCAATGAGCAGCCCTGCACACTTTCTTATCAATATGGTACAGAACCTTGATCCGTCATGTGTTTTATTCACTGCATTAAACTCAAACACATCTCATTATTTTATTTACTAACAGATTGTTTTTCCCCTCAGGACATTTTGGAAAATAATCCTGTTTTTAATCAATTTAAAGCTCGATTGTTTTAAAATTAACAAATAAAAACAATGTATATATATATACATAAATAATAAAATAACACAAATTAAATTAAGAAATTTAATCAAAAAAATAATTATTTTTAAATAAATACAACTATTAAATTAAATATAGAAAATATGTTAAATATATAATAAAAATACAGATTTACAATATTTATTTTAAATATAAAACAGCCTTAAATGCATTTGATCTATCTTATATTTTCGTTTTATTGATTTACTATTATATGTTTGTTTTTATTCTTATATCAATATATATTATCTGTTGATATTTTTTTAAGGCAGATGCCCTGTGGGCCATCTAAGCTAATTTACAGATAGCCCTGAGCCCAATAGAGATTGCTGTTTAATCTGACGGAAAATATATCATTCAAAAGAGAGAAAAAAGCTTATTAAACTAGACGAACGCTCAACACAGGCGATGACGTCACGTTTGCGCGTCCCCGCGAACAGGGCTTCAATCTACGGCAGGGCTTCAATCTACTTAAAACAGCTGTAAACAAAATGGCAGGCAAGCAGCATGAAACAAACAAAAGGGCCAAAAGGGCACCGGTTGACAAATAACCAAACAAAAGGAGGACTCTAAGAAAGGAGTCTAAAGACATACAGGGAAAATGAATACTAATATACTAAATAAAGAACGAAACAAAACCTCACTCTAAAAGTGGTACAACTAACACAAAGAATCTATACAAAAACACAGCTAAACTAAAGGCAACCATCAACGAATCCTAAACTACTCTAAACACTAACTAAGCTACTCTACACTCTAACTAACCTACTCTAGACACTAACTAAGCTACTCTAAACTCTAACTAACCTACTCTAAACACTAACTAAGCTACTCTAAACACTAACTAAGCTACTCTAAACACTAACTAAGCTACTCTACACTCTAACTAACCTACTCTAAACACTAACTAAGCTACTCTACACTCTAACTAACCTACTCTAGACACTAACTAAGCTACTCTACACTCTAACTAAGCTACTCTACACTCTAACTAACCTACTCTAGACACTAACTAAGCTACTCTACACTCTAACTAAGCTACTCTAGACACTAACTAAGCTACTCTACACTCTAACTAAGCTACACTCTTAACTAACCTACTCTAGACACTAACTAAGCTACTCTAAACACTAACTAAGCTACTCTACACTCTAACTAACCTACTCTAGACACTAACTAAACTACTCTAAACACTAACTAAGCTACTCTAAACACTAACTAAACTACTCTAGACACTACTAATCACATAAGTTTAATGCCAGAACAAAGAGCAAGTAGCGAGAGGCATCTGTCCACATACAGAGCCTCCAGAATGATGATTGTCCCCAAGCTTTGTAATAATCTCCAGCAGGTGTGCGCCGGCTGTGCGCTGCGATTGGAGTGCGTCGGGCCCGGCGTGCTCCAATCGCAATCTTCAAGGGCGGACCAGGAGATGGCAGCCAATGCCGGGAGGGCAACCGCACAGCTCATTTACATAGAACACACACAGCTGAAAACACTCAGACGACCAGGAAGGCAGCAGCCGTAACACTCCCCCCCTTAAGACACAAACCCACAGGTTTTGTGAACCTAAGCACACTAACGAAATTCCTAAAAACACACATTCATCACAAACTCAACCTGACACACTAACGTCACAAACTCAATCTGACACACTAACATCTCAAACTCAACCTGACACACTAACATCTCAAACTCAACCTGACACACTAACATCTCAAACTCAACCTGACACACTAACATCTCAAACTCAACCTGACACACTAACATCTCAAACTCAACCTGGACAAGCATCGGCCAACACATTCTCTGAACCCTTTAATGACGGGTGTCTACTGTTGTAGTCCCGTACAGTCAGAGCCCATTACAGGAGACGCTGGTTGTGCTTGGACACGCTGGGGCAGAATATGAATGGATCGTAACATGTACACATCACAATTGGCCAAAGGCTGGGTCCAACATCAATCTTAAAATGTTGTAGAGCCAACACTAACACTAAGATTCGATACACGAGCTGACGCTCTCGGGTTACCGGGAGTGTGGAGAAGTCTAGAGGCTTGTCTGAGCCGGCGTGTTGCGCTGGTCTCATGACATCCTCACGAGGAGGAGGGGGAGCCACAATTTCTGGCTTCTCCTCGGACACAGCTTTATCTGAAGACACCGGCACAATCACAGGATCAGACAATGGGACATCGGAAACACTTTTACTCGCCTGTGCGTGTGTATGGGTGATCAGGCCAATACCGTTTGGCGGGGACATATTCTGCCGCTGTTCTTTACGCTTCAGAGCTGCGCAATTGGCGATGACATGTCCATGTTTGTGACAGTAAAAACACTCCCTCTCTTCTCTGCTCACGTTACACACATTTGTTGGCTGAGTAAATGGTGCGGCTGACCCACGGCGCGATCTCTCAGTAGAAACAGGGGAAAACACAGATTTATGCATTAACACATACTCATCAGCTAACACAGCGGCAGCAGAGAGAGAGTTTACCCTTTGTTTGTTCACGTACTCAGCAATGCGATCAGGCAAACACTTTTTAAACTCCTCCAACATGATCAATTCCCTCAGAGAAGAATAATCGGTAGCGTTACATGAAGCAATCCACTTAGCAAAACACATTCCCTTTTTCCTAGCGAACTCTACGTGCGTTTGATCAGGACTCTTCCTATAGTGTCTAAACTTTTGTCGGTAAGCTTCAGGAACTAACTCATACACTCTGAGGATGGCAACCTTTACTGAGTCATACTGCAGGCTGTCCTCTAACGTGAGAGCCGCAACTGCTTCCCGAGCTTTTCCATATAATTTGCACGTTACCATCAGAGCCCAAACTTCAACCGGCCACCGCAACGCCATAGCAATGCGCTCGAAGGCACCAAAATAGGCATCCACCTCATTCTCACAGAATGTTGGCACTAATGAAATGTTTTTACTCACGTCAAAGGCAGGTGGAGGAGGTGGAGATGGCAAGTTTCTTCCGGCAGAGTCAAAAGCACCGGATGCGCGCAGTTGGGAGTCCAGTTCCAGCCGACGCATCCGGATCTGGACTTCCTTATCTGCCTCGATTTTCTTTACCTCCAACTGAAACTGCCTGTCTTGTTGCCTGTCTTTTGCTTCCAACTGAAGTCGGGCGAGGCGGACTTTAAGTTTATTCCCTTCCCGGGAATCTGTACTACCAACCGGAGAGGGTGGACATTTACGAGGCGGCCTGAGCAGTGCTTCACACGGCTCGCCCCCCTCGCTGCCATCACTCTTTTCTTGGCTAAATGTAAACTCCGCCGCCTGCCTCTGATTTAACGGGTCTTCAGTTAAGGCGTTAGACCCTGGGAGCTCAGCGGGCACAGCCAGTACTAGTAATTCCCTTCTCACCATCTCATCCCCCACCAATGCCTTCAACTCTTCCTTTAACATCTGTTTAGCCACTGGGAGACCAAAATGTTGCGCTATCTCATATAAGTCGTCTCTAGGACACTGAACTAACTGCTCATGAGAAGGACAGACCAAAAACGACTCTAAATCAAAAGTTGCCATACTCAGCTAAAACTGCACACAACCTTACCCAATTGTTTTTAGCTGTACACAACCACTTATAACCCCAGGAATTAGTTAATATCCCGGACAAGCCCCCATGTGTTACGTTCTCTATTGGGCTAGGGGAACCAAAGGGAAATAACACAACCAGAGTGGAATTGGTATTAATTATAAGCGTTTATTTAAAACAGCTGTAAACAAAATGGCAGGCATGCAGCCTGAAACAAACAAAAGGGCCAAAAGGGCACAGGTTGACAAATAACCAAACAAAAGGAGGACTCTAAGAAAGGAGTCTAAAGACATACAGGGAAAATAAATACTAATATACTAAATAAAGAACGAAACAAAACCTCACTCTAAAAGTGGTACAACTAACACAAAGAATCTATACAAAAACACAGCTAAACTACAGGCAACCGTCACCGAATCCTAAACTATTCTAAACACTAACTAAGCTACGCTACACTCTAACTAAGCTACTCTAGACACTAACTAAGCTACTCTACACTCTAACTAAGCTACTCTAGACACTACTAATCACACAAGTTTAACCACAGAACAAAGAGCAAGTAGCGAGAGACATCTGTCCACATACAGAGCCTCCAGAATGATGATTGTCCCCAAGCTTTGTAGTCATCTCCAGCAGGTGTGCGCCGGCTGTGCGCTGCGATTGGAGTGCGTCGGGCCCGGCGTGCTCCAATCGCAATCTTCAGGGGCGGACCAAGAGATGGGAGCCAATGCCGGGAGGGCAACCGCGCATCTCATTTACATAGAACACACAGCTGAAAACACTCAGACGACCAGGAAGGCAGCAGCCATAACAGTAGCTAACAATGCTATTTTCCCCTCTTTGGCACTAATAAAGGTATTCTGATTCTGATTATTTACACTGGTTGTCCGTAGCTAAAAACGCTATTTACACCCGGATGTCTGTAGCTAACAATGCTATTTACACCGGGGTGTCCGTAGCTAACAATGCTATTTACACCCGGATGTCTGTAGCTAACAATGCTATTTACACCCGGATGTCTGTAGCTAACAATGCTATTTTCCCCTCTGTGGCACTAATAAAGGTATTCTGATTCTGATTATTTACACTGGTTGTCCGTAGCTAAAAACGCTATTTACACCCGGATGTCTGTAGCTAACAATGCTATTTACACCGGGGTGTCCGTAGCTAACAATGCTATTTACACCGGTTGTCCGTAGCTAACAATGCTATTTAAACCCGGATGTCTGTAGCTAACAATGCTATTTACACCCGGATGTCTGTAGCTAACAATGCTATTTACACCGGTTGTCCGTAGCTAACAATGCTATTTACACCGGGGTGTCCGTAGCTAACAATGCTATTTACACCCGGATGTCTGTAGCTAACAATGCTATTTACACCGGTTGTCCGTAGCTAACAATGCTATTTACACCCGGATGTCTGTAGCTAACAATGCTATTTACACCGGTTGTCCGTAGCTAACAACGCTATTTACACCCGGATGTCTGTAGCTAACAATGCTATTTACACCGGGGTGTCCGTAGCTAACAATGCTATTTACACCCAGGTGTCTGTGTATGTATCTTTAATACATACACATTTAATAATACATATGAAATATAAATAATAAAAACATTTTATTCAAAAATTGAAAAAAGCAGCCGTTGTTGAAATAAATAGGACAGACTAATAAAAAAAACCTTTCATGAATAAAAGTCTGAACCCCCCGCCTGCAGAGAGAGGGGACAGGCATCCAGCTGTGAGCGAGATGGTGTTTTAGTTGTCACTTGTAAACAAAAATGTGCATTGTGGGTAATACTGAAATGTCCCGCTGCGTCTCATCAGGAACCTTCAAACTTTGGGGTCAATCCATCCAGGTGAACTGGGCGGAGCCTGAGAAGGACGTCGACGAGGACGTGATGCAGAGAGTTAGAGTGCTCTATGTGAGTGTGTGTGTGTGAGAGAGCTCTAGGTGAGTGTGTGTGTCAGAGTGCTCTTGGTGAATGTGTGTGTGTGTGTGTGTGTGTGTGTGTGTGTGTGTGTGTGTGTGTGTGTGTGTGTGTGTGTGTGTGTGTGTGTGTGTGTGTGTGTGTGTGTGTGTGTGTGTGTGTGTGTGTGTGTGTGAGTGTGTGTATGTGTGAGTGCTCAACGTGAGCGTGTGTGTGAGTGGACACAATATTCACAGTATTTTCTTTCCTAGGTTTTTCTAATCTCTTGTTATTTTACAATCAGTTTACAGGTAAAACATGTGTATTGTGTCTGTCTTCACATCTCTGTCTCCGAGCCGCTCTATCAATAAAGTTTTCCCATCACACTCCTTCCCTCCCAGGTGCGTAACCTGATGCTGAGCACCTGTGAGGAGACTCTTCGTCAGGAGTTTTCTCATTTCCGCCCGGGCAGCGTTGAGCGCGTCAAAAAACTCACGGACTACGCCTTCGTTCACTACCGTTGCCGTGACGACGCCATCAGCGCGCTCAGCCTGATGAACGGCGCGCAGATCGACGGCGCCACCGTGGAAGTGACGCTTGCAAAACCTGCGGGACTCAAAGAGGGGCGGAGCCAAACCGCGCCGCCAGGGCCGGGGCGGAGCTACAGCAGCAGCAGGGGGTACCTGGGAGGCCAAAATGGAGGGGGAGGAGCCTATGTTCTCCACAGGGAGGGAGGGGGGAGGGACTCATGCTCCCCCCTCAGGAACATGCCCCTGCCGCCGCACCTGGGAAGCCCCTATTTCTCAGGTGAGTCATTTATTTTTTTTGTTATTTTATACATTTAATTGCAGAATATCCAAACATTGTTTTGTATTTTCTCTCCAAATTAAATTATTTCAACAGTGTTGCATGATGGGAGAATAACACTGACCTTATGTTTCTATTATAATTTACAGCAAAGCGTAAATTAAACTAATTAAATATCGAACCGAAGCAGAGAATCTGAATATTGAGGGTCGTTCAATGAAAGATGTTCCTCGCTCCCAGATACTAAACATCCTCTGTTCCCAGGAGAGAGAGAGAGAGAGAGAGATATTCTTTTCTTCCATCTCCGCAGCTTTTAGAGCTTTTGTCTCATCCATTAAAAATCCCCATTCATCTCCACTTATTGATAATAATCCGGCGATGAAGCAAAAAGTTTCAAGACGCCCGCAGACATCTGTGGAGATGAGAAAAGTTCCAGAGTTATCCCTCACACAAATGGACTGTGAAATATTAATGAGAGGAGAGACGTCACTGACTCTTCCTGTACTAACGCAGGAGAGGAATTTAAGAAGAAATATTGTGATCATTATATCCTTTGTAGCGCTGATTGTACTCGGAAGTAATGCTGGATCATAACTGTCTGAAGCCAGAGCTCTAAAATATAGCACGAGGGCAAGAGAGGGAGACATGTTATCAGTTTATGCTTTTTAGGGCTGATGGGAATTGATTAGATTTTTGACATTATTTTATATTTTTTTAATTATTTTGTATTTAATTTTAAATTATTTTTATATTTGAAATCATTTAATCTATTTTTTGGAAATAATGCTGTCTTAGGGGCAATACTGTGGCACTCATCTTATAAGATGTAAGATAAAGATAAGAGGTACTTCATTGACCCCGAATTGGGAAATGTTTGCGTTGCAGCAGCATCACAAACAACACAACAAAACAAGGCATTAGTAAGTAGATATTTAAGAGTAGAAATAAACAATACTGGGTCGTGACCGAAAGAACGAGATCGCAGATACAAGCGGCCGAGATGGGTTTTCTCCGCAGGGTGGCTGGCGTCTCCCTTAGGGATAAGGTGAGAAGTTCAGTCATCCGGGAGGGACTCGGAGTTGAACCGCTCCTCCTTCGCGTCGAAAGGAGCCAGTTGAGGTGGTTCGGGCTAGGGCTGAACGATTAATCCATTTTAAATCGAAATCGCGATTTTAAATGATGCGATTATCAAATCGCAAAGCCTCCGATTTTTTTGTACCTTTTTTTTTTTTTACAATTTTTTTTTTTTCTTCTTGTGTGTCAGTCATCCACACCAATCAGAAGTGCTGTGCTCCACATGTACCAGCCATTGTTAACCAATCAGAAGTGGCCCATGATAGAAGGTGATAGACAGATTGATCCAATCACCTGCCATGTGCTTTTGAAAGTGCCTGCCCTTTCCAAAGGTCTTCCAATGGAGCTTTTAGTTGGGTCCAGGACCTCAATCCCATGACCATTCTCTGGCTAACATGTTTTGACGATTGATTTGACATCTATGGACCTTTTAGAAAAAATTTAGAAACACGGTCCCTCGAAAATTTGCCGGCATTTTTTGCTAGGGGGCCAAATCCACAATGGCCGCCGGCGCCATCTTGAAAAATTTACTTTTGAACCAGAGCACCTACAATCAAGTGTAAATACACTTTTTGCACTGAATCTACCATGGGGAAACCGATTCTGACATCAGTTTGACGATAAAATGTAGTTTTGACCAAAACATCCAAGATGGCCGCCAGCGCCATCTGAAAAAGTAACTTTTGAACCCCATCACCTACAATCAAGTGTAAATACACTTTTTGCACTGATTTGACCATGGGGATTCCGATTCTGACATCATTTTGACGTTATAACATCATTTTTACCCAGATATCCAAGATGGCTGCCATATGCTGGAGTGAAAAGTAACATAAAATGAAAGCAATTCATAGTGTATGATAACGACTTCCGGATGTGCTTTGCCGTGTGAAGACGTGCGTGCGGGAGCTCCGTGTAAAAGTAGTCAATAATTTTTAACATCGACACATTTCTATCAACTGGGAGGGTTGGACGCATAACGTTTGGTTTTGGGAGCTGAGAGGTGAATTTTTGGTGCAGTTTGGGACCGAAGATGACTTCTCGTTCGGCCCGAGCGGGGCGAGAGAGACAACGCATGGCGGGCAGCAGCACCAACAGGGCCTCCTCAGCTAGCAGTGACGCAGCTAGCCCACTACGTGCTAACATTGAAATACCTCCGTGGGCTAAGGACATGATGTCGGAGATTAAAAAAGCCAACGACGGAATAACTAAATACAGAGAAGAGACAAAGACCGAGATCACAAGGTATAAAGAAGAAATAGAAAAGGGAAGAAGAGAAATGATGGCCGAGATGCAAAAGTGGACTAAGAGTTTGGAGGAGAGCGCCGAGGCCCGGTTTGAGCTGCTGCGGGGAGAGGTGAAGCTGATTGGTGATAAAACTAGCAGTCTGGCAAACAGGATGAACGAACGAGGAAAAGAGGTGGATGCAACGTTAAATGAACAATCTGACGCTTTAATAGACATGGAGACGAGACTGAAAGAAATGGAGAAGGAGCTGCTGAAGCACAAGGGACGAAATGAAGACCTCGAGGCACGCTCACGGCGCAATAACATCCGGGTCGTGGGGGTCAGAGAAGGAGCCGAGGCAGGCAAGAAGCCGTCAGAGTTTATGGCTGGTTTACTGGAGGAAAAGTTGGGACTAGCAGCAACACCGACGCTGGACCTAGCACACCGGGCCCTCGGAGCGAGGCGAGACGGGAATGTAGGACCACCGAGAGCCTTCGTAGTGAGGTGCCATTACTACACAGAGAAAGAGGAGATACTGAGGAAGGCGAGGGAAATGGAGAGAACACCCGAGGGTCGGAGCGGAAACATTCACATCTTCCCAGACTTCACCCAGGAGGTAAACAACAAGAGGACGGCCTTCAGAGAAGCGAGAGGCCTCCTGCGGTCCTGCACGGGGGTCAGATACGGGTTGCGATACCCGGCAACCCTGGTGATCACGCCAGAAGGAGGACAAACAAAGACCTTTGAGAACCCGAAAAACGCTGTGGATTATATCAGAAAGGAACTGAGCCCCGGGTGAAACAATGGACTGCCTTGATTCCGGCTAAGGACCAACCTCCAGTCGTTATTCAGAGCTCCGTTGTTGCTGTGGGGGGATCGGGGACCTGGCCGCCAGCATATATATGGTTTGTACCTTATGGAGCTGGCCTCCAGTAGTTATTCAGGGCTGTGTTGTTACTGTGTGTAGTTAGGAGACCTGGACTCCAGTAGTTATTCAAAGCATATTTTTATAAACCTAATTCTTTTTGGGAGCTACTGTTGCCCTCCCTCATATTACGGTTGTACGCTATTCAAGGTTTAAGGGACTATTGATCCTCGCTGCCACTGTTGCATACCTTTTATGGTATTACTGTTTATTTTTATTTCATTACTGTGCCTTATTCAGGGTCTCATTGTTCGAGCCCCCCCCTCCCTCGTTTGTTTTTCTTTTCCCATTAGGGGATTGAGTCAAAAGGGTGATGTTATGATTCTGATAATGTGAAATACACGGAGCCGCACACGGTTAGCTCGATGTGCAGGAGATGGTGGACCGGTTGGACACAGCAGTGCTCGCTGAAGAGCATTGTATTTATGATTATATATGTTATGTGTTATATGTTGATTGTATCTGTGTGGTTGATCCCCACCCCCCCCCCTTCCTTCCCAGTCCCCCTCTTTTTTCTTTTTCTTTTGCTGCCAAGACTTCAAGGTGCTATCCGGATAATGGGTACCATAGGGGTGCAATGGTGACATTGGGCTACAGTCTCCTGATATGTCACCAATCATGGATCCAAGCAGAATGGACACAAAACTGATGAGCTGGAACGTGAGGGCGATCAATAAGCCAGCGAAACGGAGTAAGGTATTTTCACATTTGAGAGACCAGGGCGTAGGGATAGTTTATTTACAGGAGACACATTTGTTGAATAAGGACCACCTTAAGCTCTGTAGGGGGGGATTTACTCAGGTCTATCATTCAAACTTCAATGGTAAGAGCCGGGGAGTGGCCATCCTTATACACAGGAATGTACAATTTATAGAAACAACCACTATAAGAGATAAGCATGGCCGGTATATTATTGTGGTTGGAAAACTGTTCAACATCCCGGTGGTGTTGGCAAATTTATATGCTCCCAATTGGGATAATGTTCAATTTTTTAAGGACCTATTTTCATTATTACCTAATTTGGATACCCATAATCTGATTCTAGGAGGTGACTTAAACTGTGTCCTCGATTCAACTCTGGACCGCTCTAGCCCAACATCCAAGGTATTAAGTAATTCAGCACAATGCATTAATTCTTTTTGCGAGGTATATGGTATGTTTGATCCATGGAGATTCGTAAATCCAACCTCCAGGCAGTACTCTTTTTACTCTCCACCACATCGGACATATACTAGAATTGATTACTTCTTATTAGATAATAAACTGACCTCTATGGTAATGCATATAGAATACTCTGGTATTGTAATATCCGACCACAGCCCAGTCATATTGAGACTTCACTTTCCTGAAAACACGCCACCTCAGAGAATGTGGCGTCTTAATAACAGGCTATTGGCAGATGACGATTTTACAAAATTCATAAATTCGCAAATAGACTTTTTCTTAGAGCTTAATGATACCCCTGACATAAGTAGTGGCATTTTGTGGGAATCCTTAAAAGCGTATATACGAGGGCAAATAATTTCATTTAATGCTGGTGACAGGAAGAGAAAGATGAAACGTATTACAGAATTAACTAGGGAAATAAAAGAAGTCGACCTGGTAAACTCTACAGCTCCCTCTGAGGAGCTACATAGAAAGCGGATCTTGCTACAAACTGAATATGATGTCTTAACGAATCAACGCGAGGTGGATCTATATCTTAGGTCCAGACAGGATCTCTATGAGCATGGTGAGCGTGCGGGTAAGCTCCTGAGCCACCAGCTGAAGCAATCAGCGGCTGCTGGCATGATAGTGGAGATAGGTGATAATCAAGGTAACAAAATTATTGATCAGAAAGGTATTAACAACCAATTTAAGTCTTTTTATAAGGATCTGTATACCTCAGAAATAAATGACAACGAGCGAGTGAAGAACTTCTTTGAGAATCTAGAAATGCCATCCATAAAGAGGGCAGAAAGGGATAGATTAGAGGGACCTCTGACTACGAGGGAGATAGAGAAGGCAATTCGGAATATGAAGACGGGTAAAGCGCCGGGCCCAGATGGGTTCCCAAGTGAATTTTATAAGACATTTGCGCCTAAACTTGTACCCCTACTCTGTAAAGTATATGAAGAGGCCCTTGAAAAGAATACTTTACCTCAAACAATGTCACAGGCTATGATCTCCGTGCTCCTTAAGAAGAATAAAGATCCGCTTAAATGCGAATCGTACCGCCCAGTGAGTTTACTTGGTTGTGACTATAAGATATTGACCAAAGTACTGGCAGCTAGGATTGAGCCTGTGGCAAGTGGGATAATACATCCTGATCAGACAGGGTTCGTGGCTGGTAGACAACTCTCCAGTAATCTCCGTCGCCTTTTCAACGTGATATACACTGGGGATGACAACATTGAGCCTGAGATTGTATTATCCCTAGATGCTCACAAAGCCTTTGATAGAATAGAGTATTTTTACCTGTTCACGGCTCTCGAGAAGTTTGGATTTGGTCCTAAATTCCTTTCATGGATACAGATAATATATGCAAGCCCCCAGGCTATGGTAAGAACGAACAATGTGATATCTGAATTCTTTCCCCTGTTTCGGGGAACAAGGCAGGGGTGCCCTTTGTCACCCCTGCTCTTCGATATGGCAATTGAGCCCCTTGCAATAATGCTGAGGAGTGCTGTTGGACTTGGGGGAATACGCAGGGGGATGCAAAGCCATAAGCTTTCGCTATACGCTGATGACCTCCTCCTTTTCCTGTCAAACCCTATCATAAGCGTCCCAGTGGTTCTGGATATTATTGACGGCTTCGGGAAGGTCTCAGGGTACAAAATTAATCTAGAGAAAAGTGTCCTTTTCCCAATTAATAAGCAGGCGAGGAGACTGTCATTTCAGGCCTATCCTTTCACAACACATAAAGATAAGTTTACCTACTTAGGTATTAATGTAACAAGTAAATACAAAGATCTATTTAATCATAACTTTAAGATAACACTGGATAAGGCAAAATTAGACATGGAACGATGGTCAACTCTCCCCCTATCATTAGCAGGGAAGATCAATTCTGTTAAAATGAATATAATGCCACGGTTCCTTTATTTGTTTCAGACGATTCCGGCTTTCATTCCTAAATCATTTTTTAAGGAACTGAATAAATGTACATCCACCTTCATCTGGAATAAAACGGTCCCCCGGATAAGAAGAGAGTTCCTTGAGAGACAGAGGGAAGAGGGAGGCCTGGCTCTACCAAATTATATGCACTATTATTGGGCCGCCAATATACATAAGTTGTTGTTTTGGGTCTCGCAGCTAGACGATGATGAAACCCCAGTGTGGGTACATATGGAAAGATATGCATCTAGCCCAGTGTCCCTGCGCTCCCTGGTCTGTGCTCCTCTGCCTTTAAGCAAACACCTTTACACTAATAACCCTGTTGTACATGATTCTATTAAGATATGGATCCAGTTCAGAACACATTTTAAAAACAGAAACGCCCTCCTATCTGCTCCCGTTTATGGCAATCATTTGTTTACCCCGGCCCTTGGGGGAGCAGCGTTTAGAGAATGGCATAGAGCTGGGGTGGAATGTGTTAGAAATCTTTTTAAAGATGGGATATTTATGTCGGCTGCTCAACTGGAGAAGGAGTATGGGATTTCCTCAAAGACTAATTACCTCAGATTTTTTCAGGTTCGAGAATTTGTTAAAAAAACATTCTCTTCATCCCTCGTTCTCCCACAGAGTGGATGGATTGATGAGCTATTGGATACGAACCCGACCTTTAAAGGGGTGGTTTCCAGGATTTATGTCAATATCCAGAGGGTGGCTTCCCCATCCCTTGATCTCATAAAAAGGAAATGGGAGGAGGAATTGGAGTTGGACATATCAGAGGTGGACTGGGGTAGGGCAGTGGATCTAATACATTCTTCTTCCATATGTGTTAGACATGGATTAATACAGTTTAAAGTGTTACACAGACTTCATTTCTCAAGGGACAAACTGGCAAGAATCTACCAGGGGACTGATCCGACTTGCCCTAGATGTAAACAGGTGCCAGCTAATTTATGCCACATGTTCTGGTCTTGTCCCAGGCTGAAAGATTTTTGGACCAAAATCTTTACAGCCTTCTCATCTATTTATAATAAAAATATAGAGCCTGGCCCTCTGACAGCCATCTTTGGTGTGGCACCAGAGGAAGCAGGACTAACAACTGCTCAGAAGAAAGCAATGGCATTCTCGTTATTGTTGGCCAGGAGGTTGATTTTATTTAACTGGATAAAGACAACACCACCATCTCATAAACGATGGATAGAGGAGGTAATGACACATCTTAAATTGGAGCACCTTAGATTTACATTGCAGGGCAACACTAAGAAGTTTTATAAGGTCTGGCAGCCTTTTATCGCCCATCTTGAACGGGAGCTTTCATCTGCTTCAACATAACTGGCAGCACCCCCCCCCCCCCACCCCCTCACCCCTCCTTTATTTTTATTTTTATTATTATTATTTTTATTTTTATTTTTATTTTATTTTATTTTATTTTATTTATTTATTTTTATTTATTTTTTTATTTATTTTTTTTTATTTTTATTTTCTTCTGTCGGACATTGTTGTTTATTTATGCATTTTAACCTAAGAATGCCTGTCTTGTTATTGTTCCTTTAGTTTAGACCTGTATTTAGGTGAGTATGTGATGTGTATTTTGAGTCTTGTTATTTTGTGTTGTACTGGATGTGTGTTTGTATACAAAAATCAATAAAAACACTTTGATTATTATTATAGTGTATGATAACAAAATCTATCTTTAATAGTTGTAACTAAAAACAAATGAAAACAAACTTATAAAACAGTTATACAATGTATAATTGTCACATAATATGGTACTTCCATAAATGAAAATAATCACAGTACTGCATACATTTCTAACTTAAACGTCACTGATAATGTTCTGTAGCTTAGGAAGCCAAGCTATATGGTTAATCTAATCTGAATCGGAGCTTTCAGATGCACTGTATTCGGAAGAATCAGATTCCGACGAATATACGCTCCTCTGTTCATCATTGGATCTGTCTTCATCCCATTCGTTGTCATCTTCTTCGCTATCGTCAGCTTCTCCTGGTGCAGGTAGGGTCACCGGAAGAGCAGGAAGTGTGTGACGAACAGGGCGACAGCGGCCACCCACCAGCTCCCACCCATGCCCGAGTGGAGACGGATGCTTCCTCAGGGCAGGGTGGCGCCAGGTAGTTGGCACGTAGCACATGTTGGCGGAGACTATCTCCATCCGGAGGAAGCCGGATGAAGGACTTCTTCTTCATGATCTTCCACTTAGCGGCGCGAGCCTCAGCCATGGAGCTGCTCTTCTTATCCCCATAGACCACATCTCGGGTGAACTGGAAAAGTCCTTCTATCACGTCCTCCTCCATGATAAGACCATCTCCGCACCGACCGAGCTGCTGTCTCGCTATAGGGCTCTTCGCCACCTTGGCATACAGGGACATCTTACCCTTGCCGTAGAAACCCGAGTTTGCATCGCAACCGGTCATACAATGCAACTGCACAATGCAGTCTGCCATCTCGTCAGTAACCAGGCCACTACAGGAGAACATATCCTGTTTTCTCTTGATGCAGAGCATACCGGGTAGCTGATGCGAGAGAAATGCTGCCGCTACATAGGCATCGGTATCAGCTGTATCAATAACAACCGGGTCATTACAGCCTGACTCCCGCAGCAGTGCGTACGTTGAGAATAATATAGTATCAGCCTCCGACTGATCGAAGCTATAGTCCTGCATTGGTTGCTCGGTTGACAAGTTCGTACAGCGGGAGCCAACGGAGTACACAATCTCTTGGTTGACTCTCTGTGCTACGTCGGTTAGGTAGCTGCATATCAGTGCTTGCATCCGCCCCTTGTTGCTACTGCTACACAGCAGCGTCTTGAATGATACAGCAGAGGGGAAGGGATCGCCCAATTTCATATAAGTGTTAGGGATATGTGCCTGGCCCTGCACCCTCATGTCCCGCTCGTCATCTTTAGTTGAGAATGCTGCATCATACGGGTCATTCACGCAGATGATACGTGTAGCGTATCCATGTACGTTGGTATAGTTTGATTGTGTGCATCAGGGCGGTCGCCATTCTCGTCAGTACGAGCAAGTACATGAATAATGCTCCGCTTGCGCTGAGCATCTGTACTTGATGAGGCAGCATCAGGCTCTGGGCGGATGGGAGGCTCACCACGCTGGATGGTCTTGTATGGTTTAACCGCCTGCAGCTCGGATACTTTCTCTATCAATGCTTTGGAAACAGTCTTGGCATCTTTGATACGTGCATCCACATCCTGGTCGTCCGGGATGTTTGTCTCGACCTCATCCTGCACACGATTTTCGACACGCTGCAGGAACATCCAATTAGTACGGTGTGCAGTGCCCCCTCCCGTCAGCGTGTCGTTGTGGAAGTCATCGTTGTCGATAATGCTAACACTGGGCTTCCCCTCCGCGATCTCGTTGGGGCACACTGCGCATCGTTCAAGGTCATGCATAGCCCAGATATCTCGCAGCAGGAGCACATTGGGGTAGCTTATACCTATTCCAAGCTTGTGAAAGGAGTCGACGAGCTCCTTGCTACGAGTTATACCATGAAGGGTGACTGTGGCATTGATGGTGGTAGTAGTTGGTCGCTTTGTGACATACTGCGTGATGATTGACGTGAGAGAGAGTGTGCTGGGAGACAGATCTAACTCCTTCTTGCCCCGCAAAGACGATAGCAGCTGTACCATGAGAGGGGAGAGCTCTTCTTCCTCCTCAAGCTCATCAACTCTCGGCGTCCACGGGACGAGTTGTACTGCCTTGATATCAGCCTGCAGTCGGGCGGCCACATTGTGCACCAGCTGCTCACTGCTAACACCAATGGAGGATAGCGCTGCTTCGACATATGAACCACACCCAGATGTGTCATAAACTAGGTCACTATGGTTCTTCTGAGGGCGGGAATGGAATCCAATCTTGTCCTCAAATTCCCGGATCAGGATGTCTTTTATGTAGGAAGACTTGACTCCAGATGTTTGGAAGCCATACCGAGACACGATCGAGCTGTAGTCTCGGAGGAGGCTTTGCAGTGACCGTAGCTCATGTTCCTCAAAGATAATAAATCTGATATGGTCGAAGAAGATGGTCTGAGCTTCGCGCAGACTTACATTGTTCATGAGTGGTAGCTTGTCGTCATCAGTCATCTTCTGATATGTACGAACATGTTTCAACCAGCATTTATGGTGATATCTAATCTCAAGTGCGTAGGGTTGATCACCTGCAGAATCAATCAGGCAGTTTATTCTGTCACGCATCACCGGATCGTACAGGGCCACTGTATGACTCTTAAAGGCCGCCCATGCATGATCATATGAAATGAGATTCAGCTTTGATTCTGGGTTCTTGGTCGTCTCCGCCTTGCAACACCAAACACATTTGGTTTTATCGTGTATCGCCCCTAGAGTAGATCGCAGTCGTTTGGCTGCTGGAGGTGCAGTTGGAGAAGGAACATCAGACACAGATGATGACTGAGCTTGGCATTCAACCTCTTGTTTCTTCTTTCTTTCGATGGCCTGCTCCAGTTTCTTCGCGCTTGATAGGGTGAACCTACACGTATCATGGACACATTGTCCACTGTGACCTTTACCCCAATCCACGGTTGAATGGACGGTCCCGAACTTGTCCAGACCACTCCATAACAGCGCCTTCTGTTCAAGATTGGCCCACACAGCTGCAGAAATGGCACCGGCGGCTTTATCGCAAAACCCTCCACACTGAAGAACACATGGAACTTTTGACATCGTCCTAGCTGTTCATATGCTGATAACTCTGTCTCTGGAAATATATAAAAATAAGACACAATTAGCTAAATGTACAATGTATAATTGAATGTACAATACACAATGAGTATAATTATTCGTATATATATAATGCTCATTCTTGATTAAAAGCTCTCGGTCGAGTGGTGCCTTCGCTTTCATTTTATGTTACTTTTCACTCCAGCATATGGCAGCCATCTTGGATATCTGGGTAAAAATGATGTTATAACGTCAAAATGATGTCAGAATCGGAATCCCCATGGTCAAATCAGTGCAAAAAGTGTATTTACACTTGATTGTAGGTGATGGGGTTCAAAAGTTACTTTTTCAGATGGCGCTGGCGGCCATCTTGGATGTTTTGGTCAAAACTACATTTTATCGTCAAACTGATGTCAGAATCGGTTTCCCCATGGTAGATTCAGTGCAAAAAGTGTATTTGCACTTGATTGTAGGTGCTCTGGTTCAAAAGTAAATTTTTCAAGATGGCGCCGGCGGCCATTGTGGATTTGGCCCCCTAGCAAAAAATGCCGGCAAATTTTCGAGGGACCGTGTTTCTAAATTTTTTCTAAAAGGTCCATAGATGTCAAATCAATCGTCAAAACATGTTAGCCAGAGAATGGTCACGGGATTGAGGTCCTGGACCCAACTATTTAGATGGTTTGGTGAAACAAACCACCTGAGTCAGGGTAGTAATGCTCCATCACATGTTTCTATTACAGGGTGAATCTCAAACTGGAGCTTGACTTTAAAGCAACCCAACGGAAGTTTCATGTAAGTTTAGTTCTTTCACTCGTAGCTCGGGCTGCGGGGGTGCTAGAGACGGGAGTACGTTGATACGACCTTCCTAGCCGGAGTTATGGCCGCATTTTACAATAAACTTCCGTTGGGTCGCTTAAAAACAAATATCGCAATTCAAATCGCAATATTTGTCAGGAAAATCTCAATTCGATTTTTTCCCAGGCACCTAGTTAGGATGCCACCTGGGCGCCTCCCTAGGGAGGTGTTCCAGGCACGTCCAGCTGGGAAGACACCGAGGGGTAGACCTAGGACCAGGTGGAGGGATTATATCTCTTCTGGCCTGGGAGCGCCTTGGGACCCCCCAGTCAGAGCTGGTTGATGAGGGGAAAGGAACGTTTGGGGCTCTCTGCTGGAACTGATACCTCCGAGACCGCTGGAGAAGATGGATGGAATAAACAATACTAGAATTGAAACATCTAAAAATAGAAAGTAGAAAATATACAGTAGACCGTGAA
>NC_136901.1:44102054-44107054 GCF_949606895.1 Notothenia rossii | reverse complement strand
TGGTCTGTTGGACATCAGATTGGTTTCTCCCCTTCCACAGTGACCTCAGAACATGATACTGTCAATATGCTTGCATCTCTGTCTGTTAACAGGGGTCTTTGCCAACACTATTGTGCCCTGGTGGTCTTCGTAAATCGTAGGTAGTGTATATTCACATTTGTCAATGCCCTCTAGCAGTTGTATTAAAGTTCATACACTCCTGCATAGTAGCTGCTGAAGCCATAAACTCAGCTTCACAAGTTCATACACTCCTTCATAGTAGCCGCTGAAGCCATAAACTCAGCTTCACAAGTTCATACACTCCTTCATAGTAGCTGCTGAAGCCATAAACTCAGCTTTACAAGTTCATACACTCCTGCATAGTAGCTGCTGAAGCCATATACTCAGCTTCACAAGTTCATACACTCCTGCATAGTAGCAGCTGAAGCCATATACTCAGCTTCACAAGTTCATACACTCCTGCATAGTAGCTGCTGAAGCCATATACTCAGCTTTACAAGTTCATACACTCCTTCATAGTAGCAGCTGAAGCCATAAACTCAGCTTCACAAGTTCATACACTCCTTCATAGTAGCTGCTGAAGCCATATACTCAGCTTTACAAGTTCATACACTCCTGCATAGTAGCTGCTGAAGCCATATACTCAGCTTTACAAGTTCATACACTCCTTCATAGTAGCAGCTGAAGCCATAAACTCAGCTTCACAAGTTCATACACTCCTGCATAGTAGCTGCTGAAGCCATATACTCAGCTTCACAAGTTCATACACTCCTTCATAGTAGCTGCTGAAGCCATAAACTCAGCTTCACAAGTTCATACACTCCTTCATAGTAGCTGCTGAAGCCATAAACTCAGCTTCACAAGTTCATACACTCCTTCATAGTAGCTGCTGAAGCCATACACTCAGCTTTACAAGTTCATACACTCCTTCATAGTAGCTGCTGAAGCCATAAACTCAGCTTCACAAGTTCTTACACTCCTGCATAGTAGCTGCTGAAGCCATATACTCAGCTTCACAAGTTCATACACTCCTTCATAGTAGCTGCTGAAGCCATAAACTCAGCTTCACAAGTTCATACACTCCTTCATAGTAGCTGCTGAAGCCATATACTCAGCTTTACAAGTTCATACACTCCTGCATAGTAGCTGCTGAAGCCATATACTAAGCTTTACAAGTTCATACACTCCTTCATAGTAGCAGCTGAAGCCATAAACTCAGCTTCACAAGTTCATACACTCCTGCATAGTAGCTGCTGAAGCCATAAACTCAGCTTCACAAGTTCATACACTCCTTCATAGTAGCTGCTGAAGCCATATACTCAGCTTCACAAGTTCATACACTCCTTCATAGTAGCTGCTGAAGCCATAAACTCAGCTTCACAAGTTCTTACACTCCTGCATAGTAGCTGCTGAAGCCATATACTCAGCTTCACAAGTTCATACACTCCTTCATAGTAGCTGCTGAAGCCATAAACTCAGCTTCACAAGTTCTTACACTCCTGCATGGTAGCTGCTGAAGCCATATACTCAGCTTCACAAGTTCATACACTCCTTCATAGTAGCTGCTGAAGCCATAAACTCAGCTTCACAAGTTCATAGAGCGACAGCTGGCTGCTTTTTGGTTTCCCATGAAACCAGTGGCCCGCTCTCTTTGAGGCTAACACAATAACACACTCCGTCTGTCGGTTAGGTCAGCAGCCCAATCTGCATCGCTGTATGCTCGTAAGTCCAGTTTTTCACTCTTACACTTCCGGTAACACAGTTCCCTCTCGATTGTACCTCTCAGATATCTCAGTACATGTTGGAGAGAAGTCCATTGCTCATCTGTCGGCTCAGAAAAACTCTGGGACAGTTTACTGACAACAAAACTCAAACCAGGCCTCGTGCACACAGCCAGGTAGATCAGGCTACCTCCTGCTCCTCTGACATCCTTCATCGGTACAGCATCATCTAAGCAGTTCAGTGTTTGCTCACAAGGTGTCGCTCTCGGTTTACATGTTAAACCCTTCAAGTATTTTGTTCACATATTTCTTCTGTGACATCTTTACACATGAATCAGTTTGATCAAAGTCAAAGGAAATGTTTTAGTTTCCCCGAGTCTTTCATCCTGAATGTAGCTGAGCATCTCTTTCACAACTTTCAATGCATTGTTATCACTAGCTGCAATGATTATGTCATCAGCCCATATTATCACTTTCCACTTTCCAGTTTCTTTTGTGTAAACACAATGGTCTCTGTAGGAACACTCAGATACTCATGCAGCATGCTGTTCTGACTGTTTGAGCCCATATAGTGACTCTTCTAGCTCGCTCACCAACTTTTCACCTTTACTGGATTTGACCTCAAAACCTTCTGGCTGTTCCATGTCTATCTCACGGTCTATTGGTGCATGTAGGTAAGCACTTTTTAACATCCATTTGGAGTAAATCAGACTCTCCTGTGCTGCTTTCTGCACCAACACTCTGATACCCGTGAGGTTAGCGGTAGGTGAAAATGTCTCGTCATAGTTTTCAGCCCTCTCCTGACTGTATCCCTCGGCTACATATCGTGCCTTGTTTCTTTCGGACCACTCAACATTGGTTTTGATATCACCCATTTACCCCCCACTGCTTTCTCACCCTGAGGTAAGTTGCTCAGGATAAATGTGTCGTTCTCTTTTAGTGACTGCACTAACCCATTGTTTGACTCAGATGAAGTTACAGCTTCCCTAAATGTTAAAGGGATATTGCACATTCATCTGTAACAATAGTCCCTATTGGTCAGTAGCTGATCCTCACTCTCCTCCCCACATACACTGCCACATAGGTAAGCTGGCTTCTTCCTCGCTCTTGAAGGATAAGCTCACTGTGGTCGTCTCCTGTCTCTGTCACCACAGGTATA
The DNA here is from genome assembly GCF_949606895.1 of Notothenia rossii. NCBI lineage: Eukaryota > Metazoa > Chordata > Actinopteri > Perciformes > Nototheniidae > Notothenia > Notothenia rossii. The sequence goes on along the minus strand of NC_136901.1, from coordinate 44,104,174 downwards.
GAGATGGACTAACGTTAGTATCACGCTTGATTTAGCCAGATTTGTCCTGTAGCTCAAAGTCATCATGAGAGACGGTTTGTGTTTCTCTTTCTGGATTGGTCTTTGTCACAAACTTCACGAGTCTAGATGTTTGCACTTTTCCACTGTGAGGGAAATAGACCATGTAAGCTGGACTCTTTGTGTCGTATCCAACCAATACTCCCTCTTCACACCTCGAGTCCAGTTTCTTTTTGTCTCGCTTATAGGCATAGCACACTGAGCCAAACGTGTGCATTCTTGACAGGTGAGGCCGTCCACCTGTCAGCGTAAGCATCTATTCCTTACTACAGCTGCTGTCTGTACTGCATAGGGCCACATACTTTTTGGCATCTCATTTTCTATAAACCTGGCCATGTCAAAAAGTGTCCGCCAATCCCTCTCAGCCGTGACTTTTTGATGTAGGGAATACGGTGCTGACCTTTCATGTCTGATCTTATTCCTGCATAGTAATGCTTGGTAATGTTTCCCTGTGAACTCTGTGCCATTGTCTGATAGTTTTTACTTTCCCGTATGGGGCTGTATCGGACAGAAATCTCTCTCTCTGCTCTGTGTCACTTTTGTTTTTAAGGAAATACACAAACACTGCACTGGAGTAATCGTCTGTGAATGGTAAAGCATGCTTAAAGCCCTCTCTGGATTGCGGATCTATTGTCCTGCTATATCGGTGTGCACCAACTCTAGAGCTGCTCTGGCTCTTACATCAGGCTCCCTGTTCCTGGCTTGGGTAAACTTCCCTTTAGTGCATACCTCACGATGTGGAGGTGTGTTTACCTTACCCTTAACTGACATGCCATGAACAACATTCTGTAACTTCTGAATATCATCATAATTACAGAGTCCCAGGATCTCATGCCATGTCTGTAAATCATAACACCTGTTGCATTGGTCATCACATTCCTCATTTACTGTGTTCAAGAAATAAAGTCTATTCAATTCATAAATGTGAAAATGTGTAGCGTCGTTGCCCTGCTTGAAGGTTACCGTTGCTCCTTTGGTAGTAGCTGCTTTCACAGGAAGAATGTCTTGGGGGTACGGTGGGATGTACTTCGCCTCCTTCAGAGTTGTTTTGTGTCTTTTCCCCATGCTGTCCACCATAGTAACAACAGCCACACATTGCACCTGGTACCATCAGCTAGCTCCACACAGTGGAATTCAGCCTGGAAGTCCTCATCAAACCTCTTGAACTTTGTTACATCCGTGACGATACGTGAAGTCGCCCCTGTGTCCACCATCAGTCCTCTCTCGGTGACGCCGTGCCCTGGCTGGACCTCGTTGTCCACGTCGTTGACTCGGAAAGCATACTCCTCGCCCGTCGTTTCATCCGAAGCTTTCCGCGCGCCGTCCTCCCGTCGCTGCTTCCGCCTGCAGGCCGCACCCCGATGTCTGTTGCTTTTACAATGACTGCACCACAGCTTACGTTGGCACGTTCCGGCCTTGTGTCCACTCAGGCCGCATCTGTAACAAACAATGTCCGCACACTTGGTTCCTTTCTCCCATGCTCTCGGTACAGAGGGTCGTCTCGCTCTCAACTGCTCCCGCGCCCTCATGACGTTGTTCTCTGGTGGCGTTGGGCGCATTCGCTCAGTATTCTTATAGCTGCGGAGCTTAGTCTTAAATTCAGCAAAACTTATTGTCTGGTCAATTTGCGTGATGTTGATGGCGAATGGTTTAAATGATTCTGGCAGTCCCTTCAAAACCATACAAGAAGCCCATCACTTAATTTCTCCTCCGCGTTTCTCAAAGCTGTGATGGCGGTCTCTGCACGTATTATATACTCCGTCACACTTTCACTACTTGACTTTAGGAGTGATGTCAGTTCAGTATAAATAATACAGCTCTGTGATTGGCAGGGAGACGGGGGATGCCTGAGTGAAACCCTCAGCATCCTATCAGGGTCGCTACACTATGCTCAATCTTACATGCTATATGTTAGCATGCTAAAGTTACAATGTAATAAAGCAAAAGTGAACGTAAGTAGACAAAAATGGGAACAAATGATGCTAAATAAACATTTTCAATAAACTTTACGAGCTATTTCTTTAGCTTGCTACAAAACATAATTTCTATATGTTAGCTTTTTT
>NC_136901.1:44099725-44101854 GCF_949606895.1 Notothenia rossii | reverse complement strand
AAGTGAAAGTATAACTCCGCACATTGATGAAATAGTGACGCATATCAGCTTTTATTGCTTTTAAATGGCTGTTGTTATTATTATTGTTTACTTTGTGTTCTTACCCTTTTATTTGTGTTTTTTTTGTGAGCTGCGCTGTGTGATTTAGCATTTCTCTGTTCAGCGCTTTGCTCTGGAGGTTTTTAAAGTGCTTCATAAATAAAGTAATTTTTCTGTTTTGATATTTTCCCGACACGCTCTGAGACACACATTCCATCGTATTGATTTTAAATAAGTTCACCCAAAACTTGCACACACGAGGTGATTAATTTGCAGTTGTATCCACCGGTGTTCAACTTTGTCTCCTGATTTATGGCATTTATCGGCATGTGGGGGAACTTTCTCTCTGCAGCCGTGATTTATCGCCTTAAATCTCAAACCTTTAACACTTGTTCAATATTTTCTCTTTCCTCAAACCCCTCTCTGCTGCCCAGGTCACATTTCAGCATCTCTCCCTGCTGCTGAAACATGTTTTACTTCCATTATCCAGATAAGATATGCAGATACAGATCCCATTTTAATACCAGCTGCATGTGGAGAATACTGAAACTCTCCGATGTAATCTCACAGATTACGAGGCTGAGTTCAAAAACATTCTCCAAGGTCACGACTGCTGATAAATATCGACTAATTAAAATGTATGTTTAATATGCATGGAGAGTGAGAGGTGCTCTTAGTTTAATGCTGGCACTGTTCATGCTCCATGAGTTTGATTAACGCCGAGTCATTCCTGCATTTCTGATAAATGATTATACTGCAACACGTAGATAACTCACTATCATCGGGTCCTCGTCATTTACCCAAATGTTTACTTCCATTGTGGAAAAAGACCTGTTTGAGTTACAGAAGCAAAAAGAACCATTACTTTCCATCTTTGTGAGCATCCTTCTTAAAATAAAGGCTCATGTTCTCATAGACCTCGATATAATCTTCATTTTCTCATAGACCTCTATTCAATCTTCATGTTCTCATAGACTTCTATACAATCTTCATTTTCTCATAGACTTCTATACAATCTTCATGTTCTCATAGACTTCTAATCTTCATATTCTCATAGACTTCTATTCAATCCTCATGTTCTCATAGACTTCTATACAATCTTCATGTTCTCATAGACCTCTATTCAATCTTCATGTTCTCATAGACTTCTATACAATCTTAATGTTCTCATAGACCTCTATTCAATCGTCATGTTCTCATAGACTTCTATTCAATCTTCATGTTCTCATTGACTTCTATACAATCTTCATGTTCTCATAGACTTCTAATCTTCATATTCTCATAGACTTCTATTCAATCTTCATGTTCTCATAGACTTCTATACAATCTTCATGTTCTCATAGACCTCTATTCAATCTTCATGTTCTCATAGACTTCTATACAATCTTAATGTTCTCATAGACCTCTATTCAATCGTCATGTTCTCATAGACTTCTATTCAATCTTCATGTTCTCATATACTTCTATTCTATCTTCATGTTCTCATAGACTTCTATTCAATCTTCATGTTCTCATAGACTTCTATTCAATCTTCATGTTCTCATAGACTTCTATTCAATCTTCATGTTCTCATAGACTTCTATTCAATCTTCATGTTCTCATAGACTTCTATACAATCTTCATGTTCTCATAGACTTCTATTCAATCATCATGTTCTCATAGACTTCTATACAATCTTCATGTTCTCATAGACTTCTATTCAATCTTCATGTTCTCATAGACTTCTATTCAATCTTCATGTTCTCATAGACTTCTAATCTTCATGTTCTCATAGACTTCTATTCAATCTTTATGTTCTCATAGACTTCTATTCAATCTTCATGTTCTCATAGACTTCTAATCTTCATGTTCTCATAGACTTCTAATCTTCATGTTCTCATAGACCTCTATTCAATCGTCATGTTCTCATAGACCTCTATTCAATCTTCATGTTCTCATAGACTTCTATTCAATCTTCATGTTCTCATAGACTTCTATTCAATCTTCATGTTCTCATAGACTTCTAATCTTCATGTTCTCATAGACTTCTAATCTTCATGTTCTCATAGACTTCTAATCTTCATGTTCTCATAGACTTCTAATCTTCATGT
>NC_136901.1:44034725-44092225 GCF_949606895.1 Notothenia rossii | reverse complement strand
TATCCATGTTGGATAGAATATCAAATTTAAATTTAAAAAAAACCTTTTTTCTCTTAATGCATTGCATAAAGATCGGATGGGGAAAAATCGGTATCGGCAAATTGTCAAAATCAAATGATCGGAATCGGATCGGGAGCAAAAAAAGGTGATCGGGACATCCCTAGTTAAAGTTAAAGTAAAATAATACAAAAACAATCACAAATTAAAAGCCAGATTGAAGAGGTGAGTTTTTTGAAGGTGGTGAGGTCGGTGCAGTCTCTGATGGGTTGGGGGAGTGAGTTCCAGAGGGAGGGTGCAGCGACGGAGAAGGCTCTGTCCCCCCAGGTCCGGTGATTGGTGCGGGTGGGGATGGATAGGAGGTTGGCTTCTGATGAGCGGAGGCAGCGGGAAGGGGTGTGGTGGTGCAGCAGGTCTGTGAGGTAGGGGAAGGGGTGGTGATGCAGCAGGTCTGTGAGGTAGGGGGAAGGGGTGTGGTGGTGCAGCAGGTCTGTGAGGTAGGGGGAAGGGGTGTGGTGGTGCAGCAGGTCTGTGAGGTGGGGGGAAGGGGTGTGGTGGTGCAGCAGGTCTGTGAGGTGGGGGGAAGGGGTGTGGTGGTGCAGCAGGTCTGTGAGGTAGGGGGAAGGGGTGTGGTGGTGCAGCAGGTCTGTGAGGTAGGGTGAAGGGGTGTGGTGGTGCAGCAGGTCTGTGAGGTAGGAGGAAGGGGTGTGGTGGTGCAGCAGGTCTGTGAGGTAGCGGGAAGGGGTGTGGTAGTGCAGCAGGTCTGTGAGGTAGGGTGAAGGGGTGTGGTGGTGCAGCAGGTCTGTGAGGTAGGGGGGGGGGGGCCTGGTTGTTGAGGGCTTTGTGAGTAATGAGGAGGACTTTGAAGTGGATTCTTTGATGGACGGGGAGCCAGTGGAGGTTCTGGAGGATGGGAGTGATGTGGTCTCGGGAGCGGGTGTGGGTGAGGAGGCGGGCAGCAGAGTTCTGGATATGTTGGAGTTTATTGAGGAGGTTGGATGGTATGCCGTAGAGCAGTGGTTCCCAACCTGTGGGGCGCCAAAGATCGCAGGGGGGGCCCCAGGCCTCAGATGATTTGAGGCCAAATATCATATTTAGACTTTTTTTTTACATATAATTGTAACGCAATACATGATTGTCACTAAAAGCCTTGTCTCTACATTACAATAAAATATAACAATTAATTGATTAATTAATTTGAATAACAATTCAAGTTAGTATTAAAGGCATAAAAAGACAGAAATGTATAATTCTGTCTTTAATATAAATGTTCCTTCTTCCCGTTAAGTGTCCAAACCGGGCTTTTCTGGATAAGCGCATTTTTGAAACATAGTCATTATCCATGCCGGTTTCAGTTGGATGATTTGTCACAGTTGCTCCAATCAGATCGTCTCCTCATAAACACATCGGCAGAATCCGGCTTACTTTGAGCCAGTAGCGTAGGCAGAAATGTACTTTAGGGTGGGCCTGTAACGTTATTATGGCGCGCGCCGGAACCAACAATCAGTTTTTACCGTAAAGGAGTTCGGCTCAGAGGATAAAACACATACAACATTAATTCAACTCGATTTTTGTTCACTTGAATTTCACTTTGAATTCTTGGATATTCTCAATGGGCGAATACATTTTTTAAATAATAATATTTAAATAATTTTTAAATGACACCGAAGCTTTCTCAGGGTGGGCCAATGAGTAAACTGGGTGGGCCTCCCGACCCCCCCCCCCCCCCCCCCCACTACTACTACTAACAATACTTCTACTTGACTAGATACAAGTAGAAGTACTCAGATCTGCTACTTGAGTAAAAAGTGAAGTACTCAGATGTTGTACTTGAGTAAAAGTACCAGAGTGTAGGAATACTCTGCAAGTAAAAGTAGAAAAGTATTAGCATCAAAATATAGTTAAAGTAGCAAAAGTAAAAGCTGGTAGCTCCCAATCTCTCCAACCTCTTTTACGAGGTTGCATAAATAAGAAATGTTCTGATCAATATGTCAAAAAACAACCCATCTCTCCAGTGTGTGTTCCTTTCCTGGAGAGGTATGAGCATGATAATGGGTCCCTTTATTAGTAGTGGGAAGGTGTTGCAGCAAAGGTGGCAGGTTAGAAAAGACCTGCAACAGATGTCCCTTCCTCTGAAACATTTCCCCTCCATGTTGAATCTGTTGTTAGCAGTCGCAGCATGTCCTTGTTTCCACAGAGTCTGCTTCAGTCTGATATCTACTGCCGGCTGCCTTCATGTCAAACCTTTTTATTTATAGCCCGGAGAGTTGACCAAGCGTAAACACTCTCTCTGTCAGAACCTCTTCGGATTGGTTTTTCAACTCGAGCTTTGGCTCTCACGTTCAGGTCACAATCTGCCTCTGTTCTTGTGTTTGTGTTGGAAACAATCCCACAGTTTACCAATGAAATCAAAATGTGGCAGATACAGACGTGAAGTCACCGTGACCGTGCTGTAGTTCCTTTATAGCCCAACATTAGCCACCTTTAGCTTAGCGGTGGTGACGTGAAGTCATGTGACCGTGCTGTAGTTCCTTTATAGCCCAACATTAGCCTCCTTTAGCTTAGCGGTGGTCAGGGAGATGGGTCCAAAAAAGAAATTTGAAATCCCTGCACCACCTTACAGAGAAAAAAACACAACAAATATATTTAGAAAGTTGAGGTTCAACGGTGTAAGAAGTCAAAGAAGTGATGCTAGCAAAGTGTTGAAACTCTCCAAAAGTCTCCCGGAGTGGAACTCTGGAGGTAATTAGGCGTACCAGCAAACGAAGAGGAGGAAACACAGCTTAGCAAAGGGCAGACAGGAAATGTGTTTTTCAGACAGCAAACTGCACCAATTACCTCAAAACAAACACCAACAGTAAATACTGAGTCGTGTTTCCTCCCGATGCTTGGGGGTGGAATCTGATTTCATTAGAGTTGTTGGTGAAATCCTCCCATCATGCATCACTGCAGAGGAAACAGACCAGGCCATTTGTGGGTTAAGAGGCAATCAATCTGTGGTGATGGCCTCCCGTCAGAAGAGGTCTTCACTCCCATCATCCTCCCTAAAACCGCCCTAAAGAGGACGGATTCTGAACATCATGGACTAATCAGCATCCAGGCTGAGTCAACAGATATCCACTTTAGCTGCTTTCAAACCAAAGCTTCTTTATGTAAAGGAAAAGGCTCAGAGATCTGCATTTTGCTAAATACCTGGAATATAAATGTGGTATCACTGGGAATGTAAGTACTTTAAACTCTGGTAATACTTTTTTTATTTTAATTAAGTAATATTTCAATGTAAAGGAGTATTTTTACTCTGTAGTATTACTACTTTTACTTCAGTAAGACAATTAAATCCTGAAAAACAGTTATTATTATTTGTATAACAATCCTACTTTAAATAGACTGCCGATAGGCTACCCATAATACTACTACTACTACTACGACTACAACTACTACTACTACTACTACAACTACTACTACTACGACTACAACTACTACTACTACTACAACTACTACTACTACTACTACAACTACTACTACTACTACTACTACTACTACTACTACTACTACTACTACTGCTACTTTAACTTGAGTAGAGTCTAAGTACTTGTATACTGCTGAATGCAATCCACAGAAACAGTTATTATTGTCTTTGGTTTCTCATTGGCTTCCTTTACTCCCAATCTCCCTCGTCAACATCAAGTCGATGCTGGGATCTTGTCATTTCAAACATTTCCAATCCATGAACCAAAAAATGATCGTATATCTGACCCGACCTGAAGATTCTATCACATAAAGCTGAATAAAACCCCCTCAAATTCACGCCAAACCCAGTATCTACAGCCCTGTAGTGAACTAGACTCTGAATAACATCCGTCCTGTTTTTGTTCCATGGTCTCTGTCTCGAGTTCTGCTCTCTAATAACGTGAGTCTTTGGATCAATAGGAGTAATCCTCCTCTCAGACTGTAATCTGCTGCTTCACCGGAGCAGCAAGGGCAGGACGAGGACTCTTTAAAGCCTGGGCAGCAAAGGAGGAGGACTCTTTAAAGCCTGGGCAGCAAAGGAGGAGGACTCTTTAAAGCCTGGGCAGCAAAGGAGGAGGACTCTTTAAAGCTGGTTTCTGTAGGAGCTTAAATGAAGTCTGTCCACACTGGGAAACGTGGGGGAGTCCACTCATCTCTCAGTGGACGAGACGTATTGATCGGATAATGTGGCGTTGTAATTAAACGACAGAAAAATCAACCGTCATGGATATATGAAAGCCCCGTGGAGGACGTTCAAAGGGACTTTCATCTGCTTGGACTCACATAGTGTGCTGATTGGTGGAGATCAGATAGGATGAGATAAGAAGTGCTTTATTGATCTGAATTTGGGAAATGTTTGCGTGGCAGCAGCATAAAAAGAAGGCATTGCACATAAGAGAAATTAAAAGACTAGAAATAAACAATCCAAAATGTAAACATCTCAAATGTAAATAAAACAGCATTAAAATAGTAGAAAATATACATTTTGAAGTACAAATTTAAAATAAGAAAATATAAAGCAGGATATTGTAGGATGGACGACTTTATTTACGAAGTTGTGATACGATCGGTGGATCTGACGGCAGGTTATAATGCTATTGTTTTTTCGGTTGTGTTGATGTCGCTAATTCTTGGATTCTGAATCGAGGCTAAGCATACTTTCTTTTAAGTCTAAAAACACTTTGAATGCTTTGGAGGCAATGTGAAATTCAGACCTGCCAACACACTTGATAAAAACAGCAATGGACCTTTTTGAGCACTTTTACCGTAAAACACGCAAAACAACCCAAAAACACACAGTCTCTTTTCTATTGGAATGGCACAATGTTTAGCGGAAGAAAACATAGAAGGACATCCCATAGTAGTAGCTGAGCCTCACACGGTAAACAGGAAGTCGATTTTTCAGAGTGTTGGCGAGAGAATACACTCAGAAACATTAAAAGAGAAGATTAAAAAGTGATTTCAGATTTGTGGGGATGACTATGCAACATTAACGCAGCGTCCACACGGCGGCGTGCGTTGAAGCTTGCCGGTGGGCGTGTCTGAAACTCGACCAATAACCAATCACATGAATCTCCCGCCCCGGACACACAAGCACGCGGTTTGATTGGGTAGAGCTCGTACTGGCATATGATTCAACGCGAGCAAAGCCAAGCGACGGAACCACAATGCAGTTCGGCGAAGCTTCAACGCACGCCGCCGTGTGGCCGTGAGGGGTTTCCAATGGGCGCGGCTGCTTTTCAGAATAACGAGATAGAGTCTAAACGGTCTTGATTGGCTGACAGACTGTCATAATGCTGTCTCTAAATGAAGGGACATCACTGCAGGCTATCATCTTGATGGTGTAGATATCATACCTTTATCTCTGCAGACTATCACCCCGAGAACACGTGTTAAAGCTGCCTTCAGCGCCCTGCAGAGTCTCTACAGCTGGAGCTGTGTGTCTGACATGTGGAAGGATCCTCTTAGCTGATGAAATACGGTGTACATGGATATCATTTACAGTACGAACATCACACAGGCGCTCTGCTTCAAAGAGGACCACATCATCCTGCTGTGTTTCGCCGCCAATAATCCTGTTACGCAATAAAGAGAAATCATGATTTGCTCTGTGCTCGGCTTCTCCTCCCCTTTCATTTCCTTTTCATCTGGTTCTCTCCTCTCCATCCCCTTTCTTTGATGCAAAGGGAAACACATGGAACACCAAGAGATGCTTCACAAGGATCCTCCATATATGTGACATAAAGAAAAACCTCAATGCAAAACATTGCGTTTCACTCGTTAAACCTCAGATTAAGGACGTTGTTGGTGGTTTCATGTGATTGTGTTCAGGCTGTGAGCCTCTGAAGGATTCCACGGCCCTGAGACGTTAATATCAGCTTTCTTTAATGATGTGGTCACATGACTCCTTCTGATGGTACTGCAGATCTGCTGTAAGCTAGCTAGCTAACGTAGCTAACCTAGTCATTTCAGATACACTGACAAACACTGATAGTTATGAGACGACTAACTCTGAGACAGTTGGTCAACTTTATAATCCTAAACGTCACCAAGCCCTCCGTCCCAGCCGTGTGCGTCACTCTTTAGTGTCCCCTGGTCTCCCAGCTGTGTGCGTCACCCTTTAGTGTCCCCTGGTCTCCCAGCCGTGTGCGTCACTCTTTAGTGTCCCCTGGTCTCCCAGCTGTGTGCGTCACTCTTTAGTGTCCCATGGTCTCCCAGCCGTGTGCGTCACTCTTTAGTGTCCCCGGGTCTCCCAGCCGTGTGCGTCACTCTTAAGTGTCCCCTGGTCTCTCAGCTGTGTGCGTCACTCTTTAGTGTCCCCTGGTCTCCAGCTGTGTGCGTCACTCTTAAGTGTCCCCTGGTCTCCCAGCTGTGTGCGTCACTTTTTAGTGTCCCCTGGTCTACCAGCTGTGTGCGTCACTCTTTAGTGTCCCCTGGTCTCCCAGCTGTGTGCGTAACTTTTTAGTGTCCCCTGGTCTCCAGCTGTGTGCGTCACTCTTTAGTGTCCCCTGGTCTCCGTTGTTTTTTGTATCTGCAGCATTTGGTTTCTGCAGCTTTTAGTAAACGCTGCCCATGTCCCCTCAAGCTGCTGAATTTTTTCTCTAAACGCTGCGTGTGTTGACAAGTTTCTGGAGATGTTTCTTCATGTGGAACCTTTGTGTTTTTATATCTGGATCCTTTCTGAAGCTGCCGTGTGTTTCTCCTAATGGAAGAGATTTGGGCCGCTGTAAGACGCCTTTAAAACGTTTATTACACATTACCTATCAAGTTATTGCTCTGCTCACAGCTGTGATGGTTTGTGAGGCTGGCTTGTTGTTGTGCGGTTCATCAACTGTCTCCGCACACATTCAACAAAGAAAAGAGATGAATTAAAGCAGCTCTTTGGTTCGAGGATAAGTGTTGAATTAGTGAATGTTTGCTTCTCGCCTGCATCTTAAATCCCCCACATCTGTGTCTCTTACTTGGCTAATGTGGCATGGCAGTTGTAGTCCCTTACCTTGTTGACAATATCATTTGTTTACAATATACACAAGACCGTTTTTTAGGCCTATTTAAAAGAGTGTTTTTTGTCAGTCTACAGAAGGACGGGACATGGAGTTAACGAGATTTATGATACACAGTTTGTTTTATTATTGGTTTTGTTGTGTTTGATCTGGTGGAAAGGAATCACCCTTTAAACATGTTAGACTTGGCTCAAACACGGAACAGGAACAAATAAGTTATTCTGTAAGACATGCACAGAAAGTTAATCTGCTACCAATTTTATTCATAAAAAGCTAAAGTCATGTCGGCATGACACTTTCACCGCTCGGATTTCCTCCCACGTAATTCCTTGACAGAAAGCCAATTCATAAATCCTGAATCTAATCTCTTTTTAAATTTGTGCGGAAATTTGCATCTGTTTCACTTTGTTTACGAGGCCCTCAGTTACGACTCTCTGTCCTGATTTAACGCTCAAGAAACTGACGAGGACAAAAAGCCTCAGGCATGGAAGTGGTATTAAAGATACTGCCACTTACCAAAGAAACACATCGTGGATTCTCTTTTCTCTCGGAGGTTCTTCAGTGACTCTCCCTGGCCAGAATGAGCGGATCATGTCTGAGTTTCAGCGAGTGTGAGTGTTAAACTTCAGACTGAGGAGGATCATGACTCAGCCTGACTCATAACTCCAGCCTGGGGACACGACTGCAATCTGAACACATTTCCACCTGGATGAACTCTGGCAACTTCCCAAAGTACGAAGAGTTTGTTCCACACCACCACTATGTGTATATATAAATAAATATAAATACCACCATTATACACTCTCTGCTAAATGTTTGTTGTTTTTATTGTATCTTGATATATGTTGTTACACATGGAGCTGCTGGGATGCACATTTCAGACTTGATCTGACCATTAAAGTATCGTATCGTATCGTATATAACATTATTAATAATTTTCTATAATATCGTGCAATTACTTGTCTGCCACTACGTTTTTTATGCACTACTAATTTCTGCTAGCCACGGTACAGTTGTTTACATTAACGATGTGTCCGTCTGTGTTTCTCTCTAGTTATTTAATTGCTCTTGTTACTGCACTGTTAGTGTGCAGTTAGATTATCATGCTGCTGTGTTTATTGTATTTTTGTAACTCTGGTGCAACAATTTCCTTCAGGATGAATAAAGTCCTATCTCTTATCTTATCTTGTTGCTGCTATAAAGAGGCCCTATTCTGCTTTCCCCTCTCCTGTAGTGGGTTCTAGGTTCTTAATGTTCTAAAGCTCTTTACTCTTCTCATACTGTCTGTGCTGCAGCACCTCTTTCCACCCTCTGTCTGAAACCAGAGCCCACTCTGCTCCAATTGGTTAGCTGGCCGGCTCTGTTGTGATTGCTCAACCAGCTTAGAGATGTCCCGCCCCTTAGCCTATCACGTACAATGTGTTGGAGAGCTAGTTTTCCGTAGTGATGCCACTCGCTTTGGGATTTTAGCCTCTGCAGACCATTTACATGCACTAAAACCTATAGAGCACTACAGGAGAGGGAACACCACAGAAAAGCAGAATTGGGCCTCTTTTAAATGATTGTTTCCTTGTGTGTCGTCCTTATATGTGTCCGTGTTGATGTTTTCAGACTTGATCTGACCAGGTGTTACGAGCAAAAAGACAAGATGGACCTTTATTAATCCCTAGGTTTATTATCGTATTTTATTACACGGCTTGGTTCAATACTCGATTCCGATTGGTTGATTCCGTAATTTCACAGGTTGTTAATACTCGATAACAGACCGCTGCTGAGCAAAATACTGAGGAATGAAGTGGAGGCATTTTGTTATTAATATTGTGAGTCAGGTCGTTGGTTTATTTAGTTACTGGCCGTGTAATAAGCGTGATGAAGTGCAGCGAGGCCACTTTGAAGATAAGAATAGATAAGAAGTGCTTTATGTCTAAAACAAAACAAGGCATTGCACATAATAACAAATTAAAAGAGTAGAAATAAACTATTCTAAAATAGAAACATCTCAAAATAGAAATGGAAAAAAAACTGCAGTAGAGAGTAAGAGAAATATATAGATGACGAGAAGATACATTTATTCGTGTCCCTTACAGAAGAGCGTACACTATCAACGTACCCACAGCTATCAATTCAGATCGGTTTGATAAAGAATTATAATCACGTGATTTGAGATGCTCTTCCTTCAATTTAACATTCTGCCTCCCAAACACCCTCCTGACCCAGATACCTACATGTGTGTTTGGGTTTAAATCGAACAGGCGTGACTCCCATTGTCTGATGAGATGACAACAGACTGAACTCTGTGCATTTTGCAAGTAGAGAGACGATGAGGCCATAAAAGAATAAATGGACTCTGCGTTCTTAGTATTCAGATATGCAGTTCCGGTAATGATGTTTTCTCTCGCTGAAATTGATGTGCAGCGCTCTGAATATGAAGTCTTTATTGCGTCCTTTGATTCGTTTCGGGCCCGATGTCGTTTCGTGAAAAACTAGACATTCATGATTCCTAATGATGGCAGTCAATGTGCGATCAGTATGCAGGGTCTGCAGAGATGAGAGAGAGAGAAGATTTATAGTTTCAGGACATCTATCAGATGTAAGACGGTAAGTATGTGTATCTATGAGCGGCTGGGATCTGAAGGCCGTCTCTCTTTTGGCATGACTTCTGAGTGAAGTGTTATTGGATTGATTTGGAGTTAACCAGTCTAGATTCATGGATCAAAGAGAGTTTTACAGAGTAATAAAGCCAGGACTTGTTAGAAATTAAAATCAATGTTTTGATGGTATAATGTAGTTTAAACATACCGTCAATTTAAACGCTCTTTTATACTAAAAAAACAGAAATTCTTGTGCACAAGCAGTTAAGCTTTTATTCTGAAAATCCTTCATCGACGGTTAGCATTTAGCATGTGGCTAATATACGATTTCCTAAAGAGGTGAATTGAGTAGCGAAATGATATGGAGTGGTGCAAACAGAAACCTACTGATTTAACACTACAACTATATATGTCGAGATACTACCATGCTGAATATTAAATGAAGGTACAGTTTATTTGAATACATTATTGTTTACAGACGAGAGTACCATGTGACAACATCCGGAAACCAAACCAGCTGTGAAGTATTTCCTGTATGTTTTAGAGTATTGATTACAGCGTTTAGAATGTGTTACATGAAAAGTGATGAAAGAGAATATGAGGAGAAAAGGCGTGTTAAGCATATGTTGAAGGTGAAAAGTACCAATCCTCTGTTTAAATGCAACAACGGACATTAGAGACGAGGCGAGCCTTTTTTAATTAAAGTATCCCATTTGAGTCTTTTCAGAGACTCCATTTAGTCTCATTTTAAAGCTTCTCTCCTGGACGCGAGAATAAAGAACATATTTAACAGACTCCAATCTGGACTAAGCTCTCACTATAAAGTGGTGCAGAAAGGAGTCAGTATTTCATCACTTCCTGTCCCCGTCAATGGTTTAGTGAATGTGTTTGTAGTTGTTATCCTGAAATCAGGTCTGTGATAAACAGTGGCGTCGCCTGGCCTGGGCTTTAGGGGCTTTTTTTCTGTAGCCCCGGAAAATTCCCCCACAATAATATAATACATTCACCGTCCTTTACCTGAACCTCATCATGACACTAGAGAGGACGGCAGGATTGTAATTTCCCGTGTTCAGTGAATGCAACAGAGGCAAGCACCGGTGCCAGCTGGGACCGTGTTGTTAGCATCTGGTTAGCTAGCTGCACTAACGGACATAAGGAGCTGTTTGTTCCACAACAAGCTGGAGGAGGGTCCTCTCCTCTCAGACTGAGAAGCTCAGGTGAGCTAAAGAACCCCCCTAGAGGAGGTTAGGTCCACTCCCCACTTATAAAAATAGCACTTTACCCCTTCTTACACCTATATGCCCTGAGCTGATTATCAAGCCTTCACTGTAACAGTCGTGGGTACACTGTGTGTGTTTGTAGGGAGTGTTGTAGTAGAAAATTCCACTGTAGCGCCCGGTACCTTAATGGGAAACCCTACGTGTTTGAGCACCCTCTATGAAACGTCAAGCTACCCCACAGCACCCCCAAAAGAAAATGTCTGAGGCCGCCACTGTGGGCTAAGCCCCGAATGTTTCCTGGTCCAGGGAATGTCAGCAAATGGAATTAAAAAGGAGGTTGCTAATAGGTGTCTGAATGAGACGACTAAACGTCACCACGCCCAACATTAGCCGCCTTTAGCTTAGCGGTGGTGACCTGGAGTCATGTGACCGTGCTGTAGTTCCTTTATAGCCCAACATTAGCTACCTTTAGCTTAGCGGTGGTGACGTGAAGTCATGTGACCGTGCTGTAGTTCATCTATAGCCCAACATTAGCCACCTTTAGCTTAGCGGTGGTGACGTGAAGTCATGTGACCGTGCTGTAGTTCCTTTATAGCCCAACATTAGCCACCTTTAGCTTAGCGGTGGTGATGTGGAGTCGTATGACCGTGCTGAACTCATCCCAGAGTTTGCACACCTCCTAACCTTCACCAGAGTCCTGATCTTTGGTCTCTTTCACATGTATTGACCCCGGCATTGCCTCCCTAAATCATTTTCATTGAGCAGTTTTATATGTTCTCCAATGTGCTACTTGCCGCTGCGTCACTGATGTGCCGAAAGCGAGTGTGGATATTGATTTCTCTGTGTTGCATGCACCTGTTTATGTAGGAGCAAAATGCAAATAGTCAGATGGTTGCAAGTGTCACAGACTATATATAGCGCATGGATCAGTATGAGTTTGCATACATGTAGTTAATATCCCTCCAGTCTATCCTTCGCCTGCCCTCATGTCGTTTTCTCAACAAAATAAACCCAATTTTCTCCTTATAATTGAAATCCATTCAGTTTAACTTTCCATCTCTTTCCGGGCTGTCGGCTCTTCATTCAGTCTGTTCTCACCTGTCTTTCTGTTAATCATTTCTCTGAGTATATCGTTTACCTTTGTGTCAATCTCCCTTTCCTTCTGCCCCTCCTCTCAGACTCCATCACTCTCTTTCCCCACCAATCTGAGAAGTTTGACTTCTTATCGTTTCATTATCCTCTTCCCCCGCTCTTCTTCTTCTTCTTCCAACTTCCTCTCCCTCCTCCTCGTTTTGTTCTCACTTTCTGTCCAGGAGAAAAGATCATGTTTTTTCTTCTAGAGCTTATTCTGTTTGCTGGATCGCTTGCCGGCGTGCAAATAGAGCCAGAAATAGTTTGTGTTTGAGAAGAAAAAAAAACTGTGTGTGTGTGTGTGAGGATTTCATTTCCTGCTGAAAAGAAACCGGGACCTCAATCTTGCTCGGGACATTTCCATGATGGCATATTAAACGAGAAGAAATCATCACCAAAAGTAAACAAGATTGGGTGTGTGCCGTTATGCAAATGTTTGGCTGATGGAGAGCCTTCAGTTCAGGAAGTGACTAAAGCAATACTGCATGGGAAATATCGTTCAACAAATGCCTTTTGTCATGTTCCCAGTGGGAGGTGTATGAAACCCATTCAGAGGGACAGAAATGGACCTCTTCCAAACTGCCTTTCTCATTTCAAGGCGTTCTCACCAGCCTTTTTCCAATTAACTTCATTTTCCACCCCAAATTGAGATGATAAACTTTCAATTGTGCTTCAGTTAATCGACTGTTGAAATGTCTCTACTTACCCCAGCGTCTCCCATCCCCCCTGTGGAGGAGGCCTTTTTAATGTGTGGCCAATATTAGGGTCTTTGTCAGGGAGAGAATAGGAAATCTCAATTCAATCGTCCTTTTTTGTTTGTTTTATAAAACACATTTCTAGATGTGCTTTCCAACTCAGCTGGGTTTCTAGAGATATTAGAAAGGCATATAAAGTGTATCTTGTCTTGCTTTATGTTTTGCATTTGTGGACCAATAAGCATCCTGTGTGGAGCTTTATTGAAAGAAGTAGAGAGTTTTTCTTCAGTTAAAGAAAGGCACTGCAAGCTTTCCTCGATGGAAAACATGTTCCCGGTCTTTTCTTCTCTGATGGTGACGGACGGATGGCTCATCGAGGACTTCTTTAACGTGTTTTCTAAACCGTGTCCAAAGATTGACCTTAACGTTCAACTTTCTAACACGGATGTAGAATCACTCTGCACAGCAGCTGGATTTCTCAAAATGTTACAAGACCATCTAAAAATGTGTCTCGTCGAGCTTCAAGTAATGGTTTTTTGTCGAACCACCGATGGTTACGATCAATCAGCTTCTCAGGAACAAAACACGGTTTATACAGTATTTAAAAACAAATCCTAGACGTCCATCTTCAGTGGAAATACTCCAATCTCCTGGATTTATTCTCGATATTCCTGTGAAGGTGACCTGTCTTTCCTTGAGCTCTTGACCTTAGATTTTTTTATTTCCGTTATTTTTCCACGCCAAATTTAAATGACGGTGATAGACGGATGGTTCATCCAACCGTCTCCCGAGTACTCTTTGAACGCGTTATCCAAACAGTTTCCAACGACTGACCTGCCTCACATTTCCATCCAAAAACATTTATTGTCAAGTTTCAAGTAATTAGTTTTTTGTCATACCACCAATGGTTTCGACCAATCAGCTTCCCGGGAACCAAACATGGTTATTAAATAAATCCTAAACCTCCATCTTCATTGGAAATTCTCCTGTCTCCTGGATTTCTTCTCGATATTCCTGGGAATGTGTCCTGCCTTTCCTTGAGCTCTTGACCCAAGCTTTTTAATGTATGAGACCTGTCCTTTTTTCACAACAAATTAAAATGACGGTGATAGACGGATGGTTCATCCAATCACCTTCCGAGTACTCTTTGAAAGCGTTATCCAAACAGTTTCCAAAGGCTGACCTGCTTCACATTTCTCTTCAAATTACTAGACCATCCAAAAATGTTTCTAGTTAGCTTCAAGTAATGGGTTTTTGTCGAACCACCAATGGTTAGGACCAATCAGCTTCCCAGACGGCCAGATAATGCTTCAAGTTTCTTCTAGTTAATTGCTATCTGCATTTGTTTAAATAACCATACTTGATAATTTATAAGAAATCCTAGATCTTAATTTTCACTGGATATGCTGCTGTCTTATGGATTTCTTCTCAATATTCCTGGGAAGGTGTCCAGTCTTTCCTCAAGCTCTTGACCTCTGCTTTTTAATATTTCAGTTATTTTGCCACGCCAAATTGAAATGACAAATTCTAGACCTGAATCTTCAAGAAAAATACTTGTGTTTTCTGAATTTCGTCCAGGACCTTAATAGTGTAAGTCCTGTCTTCTCCTGAGACCAGTGCTTCCTTCAAAACTCCAATAAAAAATCGGAGTAAAATGCACAGATTCTTCCATCTGCACAAGAGGTTACTGAATATTTGAACAGAAAAAGATGAATTAGCCGTAACTAACCAACTCTACCATCAGCATCAAAACACCAAACAAGGGAATGTCTTTCCTTCCTCCACTTGACTTCCACTGAAGTGCAGTGAAGCTGTTATGACAGCTCGTTAGGGACTCATTTATTTAATATGGCCGACTCTCAAACCAATGCCACACACACAATGTCTTAAATATACCACATCAAACCATTAAACTCCATTTTAATGTATATGCAGGTGCTGATCTTAGGTTATAATATGCAAAATGAGGCTGTTTATGCAGGGAAACCCATTAAATGTAACCCTCTGTGACCCCCGCTGTCCTCACATCAGTGTTAATGAGAGGCTGCGAATAAACGCTTGCAGGTAACATGTGTCAAAGAGCATATGAAGAAAAAGAATTTCTCGCACATACTGTATTCCATGTAGGAATGATTAACTACACTTTGAGCTGCTGATTCAGTTTCGATGCAGTTCTGTGTGGTTGTGGTACTTCGCGGTAAATGCAGGGTGAGATTATGTGTGTGTGGTTAATTGGTCCATCATTGCCAGGGCTTAACGAGATGACGGACAGCAGCGGTGATTTATTTTTCCCCATGCCTTCATCCTTCTTTCTCTCAACTTTCTGGACTTACCCATGTTTTAATCAAATATTGTAGCGTTGGTTTATAACAAATACACACAATGTGAGTATGGCGCCCATCTGTCAATTAATACCAAACAGATTGAGGGATACTCCGAGTAAAGTAGATACAAAATGCACCAAATGAAACATCACAGACAAACAATTCACTTTTCATCAGATTAATTGTGCTTGAAACCAGATATGATCATCAAAAGGTAAACAAAACAATCAATGAATCAATTAAATGACGACTCGTTGTGAATGTGTTTTTTACAATCTGAAAACAGTCCATAACATTGTTTGTGTGTCTTTGATTTGTTCATGTTGTGCTTTTTGTAGCTACCTTGCCCTCGATCTGTTTAATATTAAAATGTTACATTGACAGAGAAGGATTTTAATTATTATGAATCCTAAAACCCTGAAAATCCTTAGCATTTTTCCACTTGCTGTCTAAAATAAGTATACACATATCGGGATCATTTGGTACCATTTACATACATACATTATGCATTTCTACCACTCTACATTTCCTCATAACCATGTGTCTGTGTCACTTTCACCTAGGATCAACTGAACAAAAGTCAAAATCAAGGGACAAACCAAAAAATTATGTTAATCCATAATCCAACTACTTTACTGTCAAAACAACCTGTACTTCTTTCTCTATAATCCTTTCGAACAATAAACCTCTGTTTACTCCCAAATGTCAGCTAAAGTGGAGGCTTGTAGAGTGAACTGTAATGGTGACAGAGCAGAGTCTGCAGAGAGTTAAATAGATAGAAAGAGAGAAAGAGGAGACAAGAGTGTGGGAGTGATGAAGTGGAGATGTCAGCGAGTAGGACGAGATGAGTGGGCAAAAGTAAAAACAGACTTGCTAAAGTATGGAGCTAATTTAGGAGACAAACGAGAAGATGGAGAACTGGGCATAACATTGTTAGAAAACAGGTTGGTAAACATGTGAAAGATAAATATTGTAGCGTAGGTTTTGAAGCAAATATACTAATGTGAGTAAAGTGGTACAGGGTGGTGTTCCTGTGTTCGACCATGAAGGCAGCATCTACTGGTTCAATGGGATCGTGTGTCAAACAAACGTTTATGATACTTACACGTTTAGTTCATCAGGACAATCTCCACATATTAACACCACTATTTCTGAAGTAAAAAGCTAACGTTGGGATATAAAGGAACTACAGCACGGTCACATGACTTCATGTCACCACCGCTAAGCTAAAAGCGGCTAATGTTGGGCTAGAAAGGAACTACAGCATGGTCACACGACTTCATGTCACCACCGCTAAGCTAAAAGCGGCTAATGTTGGGCTATAAAGGAACTACAGCACGGTCACATGACTTCACGTAAAACACTGCTAAGCTAAAGGTGGCTAATGTTGGGCTATAAAGGAACTACAGCACGGTCACATGACCTCACGTCACAACCGCTACGCTAAAGGAGGCTAATGTTGGGCTATAAAGGAACTACAGCACGGTCACATGACTTCATGTCACCACCGCTAAGCTAAAGGAGGCTAATGTTGGGATATAAAGGAATTACAGCACGGTCACATGACTTCATGTCACCACCACTAAGCTAAAGCACAGAAAAGGTTCGGAAATCATGACGGCCGAGCCCAGTCACGTGGGCTATTATTTATCTAATATATTATTCCAATCACTTGTATATAGACTCTTATTGCACAATTTCACTTTTTAGTATTTTACTATTTTTCTGTTTGTATTTACTTGCACTATTTTTTCTGTTTATCTGTTTTATTGTGTTGCACTCGTTGGACTGTTGGAGGAGCCTGTGACCTGAGGGGCGAGGGGGGTAGGAGACGTTCGATTCCTGTTTTGAATAGTGTGCCGTCGATGGGTTTCATTCCATTTCAAAATGCTGTTTGACGCTCGGCGTAAACTTCGTGCACTGCCTCTCCAACATCCAATCACAGAGCTTGAGGACAAATCAAGGGGTTGGTCAAGCAAAGCACATGGTGTAGTCCCAAACGATAGCTGAGGATTATGGGTAGTGTAGTGTCTTCTGCCATCCAAAACTCTGAACAAATATTTGTTTCTCCGAATCGAAGGGGAAAATGACTAATTAACTAATTTAATATAAATCACAGTTGTATTACACACAATGCAGTGTTTTCTGAGAACAAAAATGTGTAACTAATGCACCATAATACATTCTGACGAAAAATACAAATGATTATGAATACAAATAAAATAAAAGAAGCCTCCCGTGAGTTACTACAAGCAATAAAGTAGATTTTAAAAACGTTTTATAGAATAAAAGCTCACTGCAGGACGTTGTAGAAATGCGTGTGTGCACCACGATAAAGGAGCCTCATTCACTTTACATCGGGGTTGTTTGCGTGGTGCAGACACGTAAATGTAAAAAAGTTCCTGACTCCACCACGTAAAGCGGTGTTAAGGAGTCGTGGTGGAGTCACGCATTCTGGTGAGACCAGCGTATCACATTTTGTAAAATGTGGTCCATCCGTTTTTGAGTAATACATTTGTAGTGTTTTTGGCGCCCCCTATGGTCCAAGATGAAAATGCTTTTGTATGCCTATTTTCCAAGAAAGACTGAACATATTCACTAACATTTGCAATAATTGGATACATCGTTGATGAGTTATGAACATTTATTTCCAGGCCCCCGCCTTTGTGCGAACAAGTCCTGCTCTGCCCCCTGCAGCAAGAACACAGATGTTACACCTGCCTCATAAACACTCCTCTCCTACAAAGTTGACAAGGAATCAAAGAACCATGTTTATTGCTCCTGAGGTTTAATTGCAGCTCTATACTTTATACTGAGTTACCTGGCAACAGGCTCAAAGTCCAGAAAAGTGAAACATAATAGGAATCTGAAAATGTTAATCATTAGTGAATTATTGAGGTCAAAGCTTTTCAGACATCTTGAAACAGGTCGGGCAGCTTGTGAATTTATTTTGTTACACATGTTTTAACTTATATTTTAGAAACCAGACCACACAAATAGTTTGTAGAAGAAACAAATGTCTTTACATAGCCTTTGTGTTGGTTCAAATGCTTTAAACACATTTAAATGTCATTCAGTTCCAGTGTTGGGCAAGTTACTTCCAAAATGTAATATATTACATATTACTTATTACTCTCTTTTGAAAGTAATAAGTTACATTACAATATTACTGTCTCTGAAAGGTAATGAGTTACAATAATTTAGTTACTTTTTAGTTACTTTCACCAAAATAACCGCAAAAGAATGGCTAGGTATTTTAAATGCTAAAATGTAGTTATTGTACATCCAGTGAAGGACAATGTGGTATAGCATAACAACTGTAGGTCCTTAAGGCTACTAACAACTTTTATTACACGGCTTAGTTGAATACTCCATTCTGATTGTAAATTCTTAACATGTTGTAACAACCGGGGTTTTTATGTGACAGGTAGTCACTCACGGTAACGCCCACCCAACCAGGGATTCGCTGTTGGTTGGCGCCTCCATTTCCTTTTCCTCTATTTAGTTAGACGGAGCAGGAAGGGAAAGGTGTGTGCAGCAAGAGGGATCGTGGAGCAACACGCTCATCTGTTTAGAGACCAGCAGTTAGGTCGTTTAAAGTCTGTGTTACCGTTGTCTGATCCACCGTCCACCGTCATCATACCCTTCTGTCGCTTCACTTCCCGGATTATTGTTTACAAAACTGAAAGGAGCCGGTCATCTCCCAACCACCTTAAAAACCAGGACTGGATTTTCAAAACCGACTGGATTGCTAAAAATGACTGACATTCTCCCGTGGTAAATTGACTGTTTTATTTATTTTGAAGAAAACCCGAAGTGGAACGTTTTGGATTTAACATTAAACTGTGGGAAGACTAATTTGATTAGTTGTGGGGTATTCAAAAATACACTTGCTATTTGTGATTATAATTTTGAGTTGTGTCCTTTCTTATATTTTCAAATGTCATTCAATGTTGGGTGTTTGCAGTGAGATGTTTACACCTTTGTGCAGACTTACTAAAACTGACTGACTAGCCAAATCTCAAACGTCAGGAGAGAGACCTGACTGGCACCCCAAAGAACCTAAATAAGTAAACTGTCACATAAAAAATGGCACCCCAGATGGGACCGAAGACGAAATATTGTTGAATGACAAAGATAAAAGAAAATAACTAAATAAAGAAACCCACCCCTGTGGCTAGTAGACCTATACACCTTGTTTATTTTTATTTTTGGGAAAAAGAGAACAAAGGACAACAAAATGGCTGCTTATTCAGAATCCTTGTTGCAGGAAATGGGAGGAGAATTGGTGGTGTCCCCTACATCAAATACAGTACCTTCTCACGAGTCTCCTCCCACAACATATTCACTGTTGGACATGGAGCTCACTGGATTTTCAGAGTTGGCTAATCCCTTAACTCCTCAAACTGCTGTAAAAAACGACATCAATGGAAATGGAGGACCTCAACCTGTAACTTCTGCCTTAGAGGTAAATAATTCTGGCTCTAGGATTCAACAGCAGCTTCAGAAAATGATTGAGGAACAACATAACCATCGCCAGGAGCTAAAGGATAACATGGAACAAATGACAAACAAAATCACAACTCATAATGAACAAGTAAACAAAGCCCTGACAGGCCTATTTCATGAAAAACAACAAGAAGTTGTCAAACATATGGATAAGCAGTTTGAATATCTGCAAACACAGCTCAATACATCCATTGGCTGGCGGTTAAATCACTATCATACTGACCTGCTCAAGGATCTTTGTTCTGCTCTCACCCCAATGTCTATTACCATAACTAACCTACATGAGGAGCTTTCCAAATGCAAGAAAACTATAGATACATTGTCAGAAGAAATGACGGCAGCCAAAGTTAGCACCACCTTTGGCCATGTGAGTGTTCAAACCCACCCTGTGGTTTTAAAGGAAGATAAGCCCCTGCCCATTCCAAACCGCCCCAGATTACAATCCACCGTACAGCCTGGACTGTCAGAGGACAATTTTGGGTCACCTGCGGGGTCTACCATTCATGAGGAAGTAAAGAGCAGGTTCATGGGAAAGAGTCCTGTTAACTTCAATTTCCATCATTTGGGAAACTGAGTGATACACCTGACTAGGGATGGGCATTTTAAGAAATCTCTTTAATCGATCATCGTGAGACGTTAACGATCAATTATCGATTAATCGTTAACATTTATACCCGTCAAAAAAACTGTATGACCTATTGTAACGTCCACCCGGACAGGTCGGAATGACGAGCGAAGCGTATACAATCTTAACAGCTTTATTGCGGTTACAGGAAGGGTCACTGTGGGCCGGGACCACGCCAAAACAACCAAAAACAACAAACCGCTCAACAACGTGCTGCTCTTCCTCTCCCTAACATGCAGCCTTTCTCACCCACACGCACGCGCCCACACAGACACGCACTCAAAAAGCCCTCTGCTCTCCACCCCGCCCCTAACTGCTCTCCTCACAGAAGCCTGACCATAAAACAACCGTTAACAGAACACGTGAACATTAATGCAGGTCGATACAGAATAACAGAAGTGAGAAACTCACTTTTATGTTTATTTAAATGTGCAAATGTTAAACAAAAGAAATATCCCCGACGCCTCCGCGACATTAAAAAAATAAGAGCCAGTGTTCTTAAAACAAACAAAAACAAAATAAATACAATTCCGCCTCTTTTAGACATAAAACATTAACTAACAATAGTATAATGAGAAACTCCTGTGTTTAAATGTGCAAACAATAAACAAAAGAAATGTCGCGGAGGCGTCGGGGATATTAACAAAATAAGAGCCAGTGTTCTCAAACAAAATAAATACAATTCCGCCTATTTTAGACATAAAACATTAACTAACAATAGTATCAGAAACTCACTTCTGTGTTTAAATGTGCAAACAATAAACAAAACAAATGTCGGAGGCGTCGGGGATATTAACAAAATAAGAGCCAGTGTTCTCAAACAAAATAAATACAATTCCGCCTATTTTAGATATAAAACTTTAACTAACAATAGTAAACACAAAACAATAACACGTTATAGGCCTCGGTCTGACTAAAGGCTACGGTGGTTAGGAGGCTATAGCTTACTTAACCTACTGGTTTTTGTTGAGGAAAATTAGCATGTTAACATGCTCGGGGGTGAGACGTGAACGGAGCCGAGTGACGGTCAGTCCAGCGGCTGAAAAGACCCGCTCTGACGGGACCGAGGTGGCGGGGATGCAGAGATAGCGTCTAGCTAATTTAGCCAGCCTGGTAAACTTTCCACCGTTCACTTTCCACCAATCAGTCGGGCTGCACTCCAGAGGTGGGGGTATGTCCCTCAGAAAGTTCTGAGTCTCTGTTTCAATGCCAGTGTCCTGTGGGGTAGATGAGTATTGCTCCCCCAGGAGAAGTGCCATCGCAGAAACGTGCGTAGTGGCAGTGACAGTTGTGGGACTTCCCCGGCATGACAACACCGCCTCCTCTCTCCCAGTCTGTGGGATAGCCGCCTCACCTGCATCAATTGCCTCTCCCAGTTCAACCAGTTTAGCATTAGCAATTAGTCTCTGTGGTGGCGAAAGAAAGCTCAAATGCTTGTGACGGGGATCCAGCATGGATGCAATCATTGGGGCGGATGTCACAAACTCGTCAGACCAAACCTGTATAAATAAATTATAGAAAAATGTCGGATGATCGATAAAAAACGTTTGAAAATATGCCATATCTAAATAAGCAAAGCACATAAGCGACATTTAGCTATGCCTATGTCAGTCTCGTCATCAGCGGCTATTTATTATGAGTGTCATGTCAACTAATTAGTTAGTTTACCTTCATTCTGTTGCTGAGGGAGGACTTCACTTTGGTCTTGAATTCGGTTACTCTGGTCTCGTCTCCTTCTCTCCGCATGAGATGGGTGTTGATGAGGCTGAAGCTTACTGGATAAATGTTTGAGATGGAGACGTCCTTCTCGGCAGACATGGCAGTTGTGACACACTTAAGTGCTGCTAACACAGGCTGTGCGTCCTCCATGAGCCGCCAGTGCTCATCCTTCAGCTCCAGGACCCTGGCATCTTGAAGCTTGGTCAGGGTTCTGTCCGAGAGGACAGCAACAACAGCCCAGCGCTGCTCCACAAGTCGCTCAAACATCTCACAGACTGAGTTCCACCGTGTTTTGCACGATTGAATAAGCCGGTGGGTGGCGAGGCCCATTTGCTCCTGCTTCTCCTTAAGCGCATTGGTTGCCACAGTGCTGTGATTAAAGTGGCTAACGAGTTTACCAGCTGCAGAGATGACCGATGCAGGTATAGAGCAAACCCGTCATTTATGGCTAATTGGAGAGTATGTGCAAAGCAAGCAACAGACACCCAGCTGACTCTGGTGGGATTGTTGGCAGCCGTAATGTTGGCCGCGTTGTCGTGGACGCAGGCGATAACTCTGGCTTCAAATCCCCACTGCTCTACAGCTTCATTCATCTTCTCAGCGAGAAGGTCGGCAGTATGCCGGCCTGGAAGGCTTTCAGTGAGCAGGACCGCTGAATTCATTTGCCAGTTGTCGCAAATGTAGTGGCATGTGATAGTGATGTAGCTCTCCGCTGTTAAAGCGGTCCAACAGTCTGTTGTTATAGCAACACTAGCTGCTGTGGCTAACTTGTTTAGGAGCTCCTGTTTTCGCTCCTTGTAGTGGGTTTCTATGACCCTGGTGATAGTGCGCCGTGAGGGAATCTGATACGCTGGTTCAAGTAAACTAACCACATCTCTAAATCCTTTCCCCTCGACGACACTTGTGGGGAAGATGTCCACTTCAATCATTTTGGCGATACTTTCTGTGATTTTCTCCGCCCGCTTCGCATCACAGCTCCTCCGGTTTAAAACTGAGGTGATGGTGGGCTGAACGGAGGATTCAGTGCCTCTTAACACGCTGGGATGAAGGCTCTTTAAGTGGTACATCATCGGAGTTGTTGTCGTGTTGTACTTGTAAACCGTGTCGCAGTGTATACAGTGAGCGGACTCGTTTTTTATCTCAAAATGGTCCCACACCGGACTTCGTTTCGCGCGCTTCATGTTGTTATCTTTGTGAGTGAGCAGCTCGCAGGAAGTTTTCTCTGCTGTCGCGACTCCTTACGCTATATCGCCCCCTGCTGGTAGGATGTTTTATTACCGATCATCGATAAGAAAAATACGAAATCGACAAAATCCTTAACGATCAATTATCGATCATCGATTAATCATGCCCATCCCTACACCTGACCCTCTCCAATATCTGGAAAGGTGTGATGATTTCCTGGCTCTAAATCCGCTCACGGATGAGGAGCTTATGCCACCCTGCGTAATGTGCTTCACGGGACTGCAAGAGATTGGTGGGATGTTGGCCGCCATAAAATTCACACTTGGAGAGAATTCCATGACCAGTTCTGTGCTGCCTTCCTGTCAGAAGACTATGAGGATGAACTGGCAGAGAGAGTGCGCAATAGAGTTCAGGGAGAGGGTGAAAGCGTCAGAGACTTTGCCTACATGTACCAGTCATTATGCAAGTGCTGGAAACCAAATATTGATGAAGAGGAGATCATAAAGTTGATTTTGAAAAACATCAATCCCCAACTGGCCAGTCAGCTTAGAAGTAGCAGAGTCATCTCTGTCGATGGACTTGTCCGCCTTGGTCAGCAACTGGAGAAGGACCGGGAGAACCAGATGCAATATGAACAAAGAAAGAATTTGCTAAGTAAAACACCTCAGCATGTTGCCTCTAAATCGGCTACTATGCCTCCTAACAGAGAAAACCCTGTCCGACCAAGCCAACCTAATCACAACCGACCCCCCCAGGTGTTCTGTTGGCGCTGTAAGGGAAGTCATGCCCCTGATTCCTGCCCGCACTGGAACTCTAACAGGGCTGCTTCTCAGAAAACCCCATATCAACAACCAAAAACTCCCCATGATGGCCGTGCTACACTTGGTTTCCTAGGACCAACTACTCCTGCCAACTCTTCTTCAATACCACCAGGGGGCACTCTTCCCTGTCAGTTGATGGTTCCATTGCACATTGGTCCATGGATGGGAACTGCAATTCTTGACACCGGTTCATCTTACACCCTGGTAAACGAAAAAATATGGAAAGGAATTAAAGGACAGCAAGATGTGTTCAAACCCTGGACAAGGGGACCCTTGTACTTGGCAGATGGCGAAGCAAGACAGCCTTTAGGATGGAGCGATATGGACCTCACATTAAACACACAAACAGTTACATTACCTTGTGTCGTCCTGCCTGCTTCCAGTCTTGCTTTCCCTGCAGTGGTCGGGCTTGACTTCATTTTCTTTTCCGGCTTGCAGTTTGATGTATCAGAGAACAGCTACTGGTTTAAGTGCAATAAGAAGCTCCAGTATCAATCAATCAATCAATCAATGTTTATTTATATAGCCCAATATCACAAATGTTACATTTGTCTCAGTGGACTTCACAGTTTGTACAGAATATCAGTATGACAATACGACACCCTCTGTCCTCAGTATCAGTTCTTAAAAGAAAGTCGGAGTACAGGTTTTTCACCACAACTTGCATTCTTCTCTGCTGTGCCTCCTGGTAGCATGGTTGATCTACCACCATGCCCTGACCTCCTACAGGCTGCAACCCTCACTTCTCACCTAGATGATTTCGGAAAACAACAACTGTTACGTCGACTACAAGCAAACTCTGATGTTTGTACAGAAAAACTTGGAAACACAAATACTCTGACACACAAAATGTTCCTCACCCACAATATGCCCATCAAACAGAAGGCCTGTCGTGTGTCCCCATCTAAACTTCAGGTCATAAAAGAACATGTAGAAGAAATGTTAGAAAAAGACATTATTGAGCCATCTTCCTCTCCATATGCTGCTCCCGTTGTCCTGGTGCCTAAAAAACAGGATAGCAAACCAAGGTTTTGTGTGGACTACAGAAAGATGAATACAGCTACCCACACTGACGCCTATCCCCTACCAAACATCCAGGAAATACTAGAGTCATTAGCTGGATCTGTAGTATTCACTTCCTTGGACCTCAACAGTGGCTACTGGCAAGTTCAAATGGATAAGGATAGCCGAGAAAAAACTGCCTTCATATGCCTTTTTGGCCTGTATCAGTTCAAAGTAATGCCATTTGGACTTGAGAACGCCGCCCCAGCTACTTTCCAACGGCTGATGGAGATAGTACTTCGGGACCTACAGGGAAAGACATGCTTTGTATATTTAGATGACATCATCATCTATTCTGACACCTTCGAAAAACACACATCTGATATACAATCGGTGCTAGACAAGCTACGTGAGGCTAATCTTACAGTCAACATGAAAAAGAGTCAGTTTTTCCGAACCTCTCTGAAGTTTCTGGGCCATGTTGTTTCCTCTGGTGTTGAAGTTGACCCTGAAAAGACAAAGGCAGTACAGAATTTCCCTGTTCCCCAGAACATCAAGGAACTCCAAAGGGTTCTTGGGATGGCTGGATGGTATCATCGCTTTTCGCCTGGATTCTCACAGTTAACCGAACCACTCAACGCCCTTAAACGGAAAGGAGCCAAGTTCCTCTGGACTTCTCAATGTCAGACTGCTTTTGAGGTTCTAAAAAAACATCTGGTTTCACCGCCAATCCTGGGTCATCCTGACTTTAAACTCCCCTTTATCGTCTATACTGACGCCAGTGATGTCGGTTTGGGGGCAGTCTTGGCTCAACAGACTGATCTCGGTACAGAGCAGGTCCTGGCTTTTGCCAGCCGAACTTTAAACCAGGCAGAGCGGAACTACTCGACCACAGAGCAAGAATGCCTCGCTGTCGTATGGGCCCTAGAGAAGTGGAGGTACACTTTACAGTAGTGACCGATCATTCCTCACTTGTCTGGGTTTTCAAAACGCAAAAAAACAGAACTCGACTTATTCGTTGGGCTCTCCGTCTCCAGGAATTCTCCTTCACTGTGGAGTACCGTAAAGGAAAATACAACACAGTTCCAGATGCGCTGTCAAGAGCTCCTGTGGATGATGCCCAGACACAACCTGCCACCTGTGCTGCTGTGCTGCGCTCCAAGAGGGACACCTATAAAAACCTCCAAATTACTGATGAGGACATCTGGAAAGCCCAGCAGGAGGACTCTGTCATCCAGACTCTGTACGATGCAATCATGGAAAAAGGAGAAGTCGCTGAAAACGCAACTACCATTCCATCTTCACTACGCCAACAACTACTCCACCACTATCATAATGATCCTGTGTCCGGCCATTTCGGAAGATATAAAACGTATAAAAGACTACAAGCCCTTGTGTATTGGCCTAAAATGAGCATTGATGTAAGAGAGTATGTACGTTGTTGTCAGGTTTGCCAGCTCTACAAACCTCAGACCCGAAAACCTCCAGGGAAACTTCAGCAGACTGTGGTACATGGACCTTGAGAGATGTTAGGAGTTGATCTCATGGGACCCTTCCCAAGAAGCTCTAGTGGTCACCTCTATCTCATTGTCTTTGTGGACTACTACACCAGATGGGTTGAGATGTTTCCACTTCGTAAAGCAACAGCAGAGGCAGTATCCCAGATATTAACAAAGGAGATTCTGACTCGCTGGGGTGTACCGACCTTCATCCTCTCGGACCAAGGTCCCCAGTTTGTTTCAGCTGTTTTTGGAGAAACATGCAGGCGGTGGAACCTTCAGCAGAAACGGACCTCACCGTACCACCCTCAAACCAATCTGACTGAGAGAGTTAACCGGAATGTGAAAGCTATGAGAGCTTCCTATGTGGAAGAAAAACACAAAGCTTGGGACAAATACTTACCAGAATTCCGCTTTGCACTGAATTCAGCGGTGCATGAGTCCACAGGAGTCACCCCTGCAGAGCTAAACCTTTGTCGTCCTTTGAAAGGCCCATTGGATGTCGAGCTAAAGCCCCATCTCTGTGATCCTGACACCTCTGCCTACACTACAGCTAAACAGATAGCCGAGTTTCAGAAAATGGTAAACGGCAACATGGAAAAAGCAAGGCAGAGACAAAAAAAAAACTATGACAAAGGAAGAAGAGATGTGGATTTCTCAGAGAAGGATCGTGTGTGGATAAAAGCACATCCTTACTCAAGGGCTGATAAATCCTATATGGCCAAATTGGCACCTAGGTGGAAAGGTCCCTATCGTGTCATCAGGCAAGTCGGACCTTTAAACTTTGAGGTGGTCCGAGAAGAGACTGGAGAGAACATTTGTGTTGTTAATGTGGCTCAAATCAAACCATGCTTTCCCACTGCTGAAGAGATGGACAGAAAGCAACATCAGCGTATCCTCAAGATTTTTGAAGAGGAAAGCGATGAAGAGGATTTTGTGGGTTTTCCAGCTTAAAGTTGGAACAACAATATCGGAAATAAAATAAGGAGGGATAAGGACAATGAAAAAGCCTTCCTATGTCAGGCTTCTCTCATGGGGGAAGGAGTGTAACAACCAGGGTTTTTATGTGACCGGTAGTCACTCACGGTAACGCCCACCCAGCCAGGGATTCGCTGTTGGTTGGCGCCTCCATTTCCTTTTCCTCTATTTAGTTAGACGGAGCAGGAAGGGAAAGGTGTGTGCAGCAAGAGGGATCGTGGAGCAACACGCTCATCTGTTTAGAGACCAGCAGTTAGGTCGTTTAAAGTCTGTGTTACCGTTGTCTGATCCACCGTCCACCGTCATCATACCCTTCTGTCGCTTCACTTCCCGGATTATTGTTTACAAAACTGAAAGGAGCCGGTCATCTCCCAACCACCTTAAAAACCAGGACTGGATTTTCAAAACCGACTGGATTGCTAAAAATGACTGACATTCTCCCGTGGTAAATTGACTGTTTTATTTATTTTGAAGAAAACCCGAAGTGGAACGTTTTGGATTTAACATTGAACTGTGGGAAGACTAATTGTTTGATTGTTTGTGGGGTATTCAAAAATACACTTGCTATTTGTGATTATAATTTTGAGTTGTGTCCTTTCTTATATTTTCTAATGTCATTCAATGTTGGGTGTTTGCTGTGAGATGTTTACACCTTTGGGCAGACTTACTAAAACTGACTGACTAGCCAAATCTCAAACGTCAGGAGAGAGACCTGACTGGCACCCCAAAGAACCTAAATAAGTAAACTGTCACAATGTGACACGTTGTTAATACACCAGTGCAGGCCACTGTCCAGGACTATAATGAAGATTTCTAAGGAGGATCAAGAAAGAGAAAGGAAAAGAGGTTAAAAGACGGAGCGCTGGACGTCAGATAAATCCCCAGAAGAAGGCAGAGAGGAAGTAAACCATAACAGGACATGGAGTGGGCTCTGTGGTTTGTTTAGTATATGGCCGTGTACAGGCCCGGTTCCAGAACAAAATGACTCAGGGTGCTTCTGATATTACAGGGGGCGCAGCAGTAGTAGGTTTACATGAGCAATAGTGGCCGGCAACAGCAATGAAAAATAGCATTCATGGTCCCCAATGAACAGATTATGGCATTTGTTATGTTTTGAAACCAAGCAAGTGAGAACATTTCAAGTGAGTTAAAAGTGCAATCCTAAAATATTTCATATAGTCCAAAGTGGACTATGGCAAAGAAAAGCACAAAAGCTTCAAAACTGTACTGATAAAACAAATGAGAACATATTGTAAATCAAGGCAAATATGATTTGAACCAGCTCATGGTTTGAAATGGCAAACATTGAAAAGCAAAAGTATTATTAAAACCATGTACTACATCATCACCTTGGTCCCATCATATACTCTGGGAAGAGAATATTTACTGTGCTTGAAAACTGTTATCACATCATCATGTGAGGTTGACTTTGTGACCTGGAGAACATTTCAGCTGCAACATCATCTCGTTGATAATAAGCTTGGGATATGAGATCTTTTTGTAGCCATTCGTGGTGAAGGCATCCGTGCTTTGTATGCATTATGTTTGACCCAACATTTCTACAGGCATGTCAGAATATGGCTCTATTTTCACATGAATATTCCATTGTCTATTTGTATACCACGAGCTGCAACATGACTGCCTAACCCCACTGTACAGGCAGGTATTTGTTTTGACATACCTGGGCAGGCTCTGTTTTGCCGTGGTATCCTGGCACCTGCGGGCCGCAGAGGGGCGGCTTAGTTTCGGGCGATGAAGACTGCTGCTCCGGGGGCGAGAGCGGCGAGTCAGGCGGGAGTAAGCTAGTGTCCACAACGGAGGGTAACGTGATGTCCCCATCTGACCTGTTGCTACTGTCTGCAGTAGATGCAGTGCGTTTAGTGATGGTTGCTTTAACCATTTTCGTATTTGATTATCCACAGATGTGTGTCACTGCTGTGGAAGCACTTTTGAAATGATGCACGCGCAGCGGAGCAGGTCACGCGCACCTGACACAATTTGTTGTTTGTATTTTTCGCTCTGTTCTCTTTTTTGAATAGAGGGTGCATAACTTTCAACTGCCCCGAGGATCCCGACGCGAAGCCTGAAGGGTAAACACACCAGGTTTTCTAATCTACCCGCACAATTTGTCTGGTGTCGGAATGTCTCGCTATGTTAGTACATTCAACAAAACACCATTTAATTTCGTGTTAAAATGTGTTATAACTGCGTTACTGAGAATTGTAACGGGTAATATATTACCCAAATTTCATTAGTAATGCGTTACATTATTTCGTTAAAGCAAAAAGTAATATATTACTGTAACTCCGTTACTTTTGTAACGCGTTACACCCAATCAGTTCTGATCTGGGAGCGGTGTCCTTGCACGCAAAACTCAAACACCGATCTCAATGTACAGGGTATGAGAAAGAAAGTCCATCTATGTGTGACACAAAAACAGATTTAGATACTTAGAGAAATACTATTTATAATTATTATAAGGTCTAAGTCTAACCCGATGCAGTTTTAAAACATGCACTTCCGAATTGCACTACTGTGTTTGTTCTGATTTGTTTTGTCTTGTTTTTATTGCGTTACAAATGTAACTAATCTACAACTTCATTTCCACTGCCTTTCAGACCTTTTATTTTTGAAGGAGTACCGGCAAGGTTCACCCATTTCTGGACTTTGACCCATACTAGGTACTCAAATATAGGATATTATTTAAATCCTGTTTGTATACACTGTATTTACTGGTTTATTTTCAGAGCTGCAGGATGCTTCTCCAGACTGACAGACTGTCCTCTCAGTTTCCACTCAGACCTCTCAGTGTTTTGGTTTTCCATCTGCTCCTCACACACTCCTGTAGAGGTAACACACACACCAATACCGTCATGAACTCACGTGAGGCTTTTGGATTGAATGCTGATGATTTGTGCATTGATATATTTTATTAAATGTTAAGATTGTTATTGAGTAATTTTTTTAAATGCAGGCGCCAACCCGAGGTCTGAAAAGTTCATTAAATATCCAGCAGGGGGCGACTGCTCTGTTTTTAAAAATAAATCATATTGTATAGAAGTCTATGAGAGAATTAGCATACTAGGACCTGATGTATTACCTCAGTGAATATTTTCCTGATCTCAAGCTTTAGTTAGAAGTGTTCTTCTTGTGGTCCCACTCAACGTAAATAGACGATTAAGCAAAATACGCTTTAGGAAAGCTCACCAATAGGGTCTTAACCCTTATCTCAACAGCTTTGAGCAATGCTTTTTAAATGTTCAAAATAAACAAAACTTTATTAAAACCCATCCATTTATTTCCAGGTCAGTCTCAGTTAATGGGTCCTCCTCAGCCTATAGTGGCAACACTTGGACATGATGTGATTTTGCCGTGTCACCTGGAGCCTGAGATGGATGTTACTGCAGACACGTTGGAGTGGACGAGATCTGACTTAAACCCAATATTTGTCAACGTGTTGCGTGCTGGTCAGGACCTCCAAAACACCAGAAATCCTTCCTACAAAGGGAGAACCTCGCTGTTCAGAGATGAGCTGAAGCATGGAAACATTTCACTGAAACTCTCCGAAGTGCAACTCTCTGATCTGGGAACGTATACATGTGATATTCCTCTAAAGCATAAACAATCGTCTGTTAAGCTAGTTTTAGGTAAGTACACTCACAGTTTGTGTTCATGGTGGAGTTTGGTAGTATTTATCTTTTATAACTTTTAGAAAAACTCTAACGGCAACCAGTAAGTGTTATTCATGGTGACCAACATTTAAGTATTTCAATATTTGTACGAGGACTATTTCCAAAACTGATCTGATTTAGAAAGCTTATTGGCAAAATGATTGTCAGGTACTTGAATTCTATGGTTTTAAACTATTCAGTACAGGTTAATAAACCAGCTGAAGACATTAAGAGAGGCAACTGAAGACTTTGAAGGAAGTAATATAGAAAAACATTTAATTAATAAAAATATCACGCTACATAATCATAATGTAAAGCTATAAAAAAGCAGAGAGCTTTTAAAAATGTGCAGAATTCAAGAAATGCATTTATGTAGGAACGGGCAATGGGAATTTAGTTAGTTATTGGCCTTATACACATTTCAATTTGCTAATATTATATTGTTAATTAGTGTCCAAAGTGTCAGTATGTTTCTCCCACTGACACTCCTGTTTTAAACATTTATCTTCCTTCAGCATCCGGTCCTCCCTCTCCGCCTGTCATCAGTTTATCAGGGCTGGACGGTCAGAGTGGAGGAGTGGTGCTGCAGTGTGAGTCTGCAGGCTGGTATCCGGAGCCTGAGGTGTTGTGGCTGGACGCTGAGGGAAAGCTCCTCTCTGCTGGACCTCCAGAGACAGTCAGAGGTCCTGATGACCTCTATACTGTCAGCAGCAGAGTGACTGTGGAGAAGAGACCCAGCAGCAGCTTCACCTGCAGAGTCCAGCACCACAACACCACCCGCACCACACAGACACACTTCCATGTTCCAGGTAAACATTAATCTCATGATACACTTACTGCTTTAGTCTCCAATATCAGAGAGCAAGTTTTATATAAATGCTGTGATGTTCTGTGTTTTATCATTTCAGATGATTTCTTTAAGCTCCAGTCAAGGTCTTCTTCCATCAATATTGGTCTAGCCGTCAGTTTGGCTGTTTGCATTCTGTTACTGCTGACTGTTTCTTTCTTCTCTCTGTGGAGAGAACACATATTCAGTAAGTCACTTACAGTCGGGTGACTTGATTCAGTTTGGTTAATTAAAGGAGTCCTATTAAGCTGAGTGCTGTATGTTCTGTAGGTCTGTGTGCATGTTAACGGTCTGCAAAGGCTATAATATCTCCCACAAACTCCCCCCCCCCTGCCTGAAACGCCTCCATTGGACTTCTTTGTTTTGAACATAGTGACATCACTATGTAACACTCGCGCTTCTATTGGCTAGCACTAGGGGCGGGACATCTCTAAGCCGTTGACCAATCACCAACTGTTCAGCTACATTTAGCCTGAAAAGTTTCATGTCCTTCGATCCCTTCCTAAAGTTCCTCTGATTATCTTTCAACACATCTTAACACACGTTTCATTTCACACAGAGACAAAGAGAAAGCGTTCGGATGAAGATCAGTCTCTCAATGAAGGAGAAAGAAGACAGCTGATGAAACCTGACGCTGTGCAGATGGAGGCTTTGAAGGGAAACGTAGAAAATAAGAGCAAACCGGTAAGTAGAGAAACAACAACATGAAAAGTAAAGTCTCAGCAAGAAGCACAGAAGACTTCACATCAAGATACAGGATCTGCCAGAAATGCATGAAAACATGTGTCATTGTGTGGCACCTTAAGAAATGATCATTAAAGAAACGTGACTGTTCCTCTCATAGAAAAATCAATCTGAGCAGCAGCTGCTTGAGGAGCAGAGGAGGAGAGAGGAAGCTGAGAAGGAAGTCCAGACTCTGAAAGAGCAGCTGCAGAACAAGAAGAAAGAGGTTCATCTCCACTTCAATAATGAAACACATTGATTCCTGTTTGAAGTCTCTTTCAATGTCCTCCTTAGTGTAGACAAGGTCAAACCTGCAGGTCCAAGTGGAGACCACATCCAGACAGTCCTACTTTTAGACTGTGAATAAATGATGTTAATCTTCCTGCTGTTCTTTCAGGTTGAATCTAAAGAGTCTGAGCTGCAGGATCTCCATGCAGAGAAACAGAGGAACGAGAAGGAGCTGCAGAGCCTGAAGGGAGATCTGGAGAACAAGAACAGAGAGGTTCACCTCTTCATCTTTGAACTTTAATGTTCATTTGAATAGAGAGATAGACATTGGGTTCATTGACCCCTCTCATGTGATCATCTGTAAACCTGCAGAGAGTCAGGAAGCTGTTTGAGAGACTCAATCATCACCATGTTTAGGACCCACTGCACTGAAGCTACTTTGTTTGTACTCAGTGTAGCTGTGGCTTTACATGTTATCATTATCACTGCTGTGTTTCATGTTGTTCTCGTCTGTCTCTACATGTTCTTTTCCTTCCCCCAGCTGGAGAGAGTTCAAAAAGACTTGCTTGCTTCCAAAGATAATAAGGTAAGTTGGCCTGGGATTAATATAATATGCAATATATAAAATAAACAGTATACATGTTCTTAATGTACATTCTAACCACAACATAAAGTGAATTTTACTTACTGTGATAAGTCTGATTAAAAGACTGATATGTTGAGAAATGATAATCAGACTGCATTCATCACCAGATAAAGGTCTGCACAGTTTTGTGAAAGCAGAAGAATCAGTAGAAAATAATCTCAATATGTCGGTTAAAGACCCAGGAGGAACCATTTTTTTTCAACCACCTGAATTAAAGTTACACAGAAAATGTTTCATTGAAAAGCAGAATTTATGTTATTCAGAGATATATATTATACAGTATATTAGATGCTTAATTATGTTTGCTGGGTCATTTTACAATAGTCACATGTCTTGATATAATTCAGGATCTCAGAGTTGAAAAACTGCATAAGAAGAAGGATAAAGTTGAACAGGAAGTGGAGAACCTTCAGAAGAAGCTGGAGGCCCAACAGGAGAAAACAGACACCAAAACCAAAGAGGTTTCTGATATTTTACTGAACTCTGGGCTGAAGTCCTGAGTGTAAACTGTAACTAATCGACCCGGCCCTTACATGTAGAATGGTATCAATGATAAAACATGTCTCTCTCTCTCCTCTCAGGTTGAAGTGAAGGAAGCTGAAGTCCAGCAGCTCCAGGAGGAGGGTCAGAGGATGGAGACCAGCCTGCAGACCCTGATGGAGGAAGTGGAGGTTTGGAGCATCCTGGTTACCTCTGGGAATAATCATTAATACATTTGTTGAATTTGTTGCTTTTTTTGTGTTCTTACGACTTTATTGTTTGAATTTTTTTTACAAACACACGTAAATCTGATTTTATAACCGTAAACCCAACTTTGGTTTCCTCCATGTCTGCAGTCTTCTCCCCTTCTTTGTTGGCACATTGCCTCGTCTTTACTGCTCTAATGTGGCTCCCTGTCATTTGTTTTAATTCAAAGTAACTTGGTTTGAGTTTTTTCGGTTCCAGCTGTAGAACTGTTCTCAACTGTACTTGAAAAATCTGAAAAAAAATCACAAAATCAGAAGCTTTGATATTTGTCATGTTGAGTCAAATTCTCCACTGAACATGTTCCTGATCTCTGCCTCTCTGTATTTCAGATAAAACGGCCGCTGGTGTCCAGACAGAAGTTTGAGGAGGAGCAGCTGAGGAGGGAGGAAGCTGAGAGGAAAGTTCACATCCTGGAGGAGAAGCTGAGGAGGGAGGAAGCTGAGAGGAAAGTTCACATCC
The DNA here is from genome assembly GCF_949606895.1 of Notothenia rossii. Taxonomy (NCBI): domain Eukaryota; kingdom Metazoa; phylum Chordata; class Actinopteri; order Perciformes; family Nototheniidae; genus Notothenia; species Notothenia rossii. The sequence continues at coordinate 44,057,595 of NC_136901.1, read as the reverse complement.
TGGAGGAGAAGCTGAGGAGGGAGGAAGCTGAGAGGAAAGTTCACATCCTGGAGGAGAAGCTGAGGAGCGAGGAAGCTGAGAAGAAAGCTCACATCCTGGAGGAGAAGCTGCAGAAAAAGGTTTGTTTAAAGTGTTTCCTAGTATATAGAGCAATAGAGCATGTTGTTGAGCTGCTGAACATCCTCCAGTGACTTTGTCCAATAAGATAAATAGTGTTGCATCTATATCTAATTACATCCCACAAGAAGTTGAAACGTGTGTGTGTGTGTGTGTGTGTGTGTGTGTGTGTGTGTGTGTGTGTGTGTGTGTGTGTGTGTGTGTGTGTGTGTGTGTGTGTGTGTGTGTGTGTGTGTGTGTGTGTGTGTGTGTGTGTGTGTGTGTGTGTGTGTGTGTGTGTGTGTGTGTGTGTGTGTGTGTGTGTGTGTGTGTGTGTGTGTGTGTGTGTGTGTGTGTGTGTGTGTGTGTGTGTGTGTGTGTGTGTGTGTGAGAGCTGGAAGACAGAGATCAAGCCGAGCTGAATTGGACTATCACTGATGACGAGCTAAAGAAAGCAAAGAGTCACCTGGACAGCAAGGACATAGAAATCATCCATCTTAAGAGACATGTACACACACACACACACACTTCCTTCATGTCTGGTTGTGTATCTGAAAGTCTTCTCTCTGTAATCCTCTCTCCTCCCAGACGGATGCACTTTTAGCTGATATCCAGAATCTGAAAGATGAAAAGCAGAAAAGTGAAAACATGCAAAAGGATCTGGAGGCAACGAGAAAAGAGGTCCATCTTCCATGATGTTTCAGTTTCTATGTGTTGTTTTTAGTTCTTTATATATTAATGACTTTGTTTTTTTCTTACTTTTTTGTTGATTTACATAAACCAAACTAATAGTCAGAGTATTTACATTTTTAAAATTGAAGCCACTGGTTTTTGTTGACATGTTTCTTATCTCCTTTCCTTTATCTGGCCTTCAAGTATGAAGCAAGTATTGAAGTGGTAACAATCCAGTTTGACACTAGCTGAACTGAACTTTTGATGAAGGGGACAGAATACAGAAGTTAATTCTAATCGTTCAGATATCACTGAATTAAAAATCATTAGGACATTAGTCATGGTCAGGGTCAACTAGAGGTGGAATTTAAGACTTTGTCCAATAAGATAAATAGTGTTGCATCTATATCTAATTACATCCCACAAGAAGTTGGTGTGTGTGTGTGTGTGTGTGTGTGTGTGTGTGTGTGTGTGTGTGTGTGTGTGTGTGTGTGTGTGTGTGTGTGTGTGTGTGTGTGTGTGTGTGTGTGTGTGTGTGTGTGTGTGTGTGTGTGTGTGTGTGTGTGTGTGTGTGTGTGTGTGTGTGTGTGTGTGTGTGTGTGTGTGTGTGTGTGTGTGTGTGTGTGTGTGTGTGTGTGTGTGTGTGTGTGTGTGTGTGTGTGTTAAAATATCTCTATCCCTCTTTAAATATCAGTTTGAGAAGAAGCTCCAGGAGGAGAAGAGAGGAGGCTGAGAGAAAACTGAAGGACCTAAAGAAAGAGGTGGAGAGCAAGGCACGCACGCACGCACGCAAACACACACACACACTGTAGTGGCAATTTCTTATGTTACTTTATATGGTAAAGCCAAATGATTATATTATGCTTAGAAATTGTATTGGAGCAACTCAACCTGTTGAACCACAAGGGAGCATCCCGCCAAGGTCGTACCTGAAGAATGCGGCCCTCCCTAAGGGAGCATTGTAAGATAATAGTTTTCTGTAGTTGTCTTATCTTTTACTTCCTGCACAGCAATCAGTCCTCTATAACACACACACACACATTATACCCTGTGTGCACTCCTGCAGACTACTCTATACTCTGTGAGACATGTACCTTCGAGGCGCCTCGAATAAAGATCTTAAAAGACAACGCTGCCTGCTTTCACCAGTTTATTATTGATTACTCTCATTGTACATCTTTACAGTATTGACGAGTTTAAAATATCCACAACAACACACACACACACACACACACACACACACACACACACACACACACAAAAATAGTTAAATCTTCTTCACAAGTAGTTGATATTTGAGACTAAGACAACTCAAACTAGACCTGAACACATATTGAGACACCAAATGAGATGGACCACAGCGTGTCACAGGGATCAAACAGCTGAGTCAAAGATGATGGATGAATATTCTCTGTGTTTTCTCCCTTAGTTTCAGGAAGGAAACTGTGAAGGGTCTGGATCAGTGGAACCACCCCTCACCCCGAACGCTGAGACCTCAGACCCAGGATTTAATATTGAGGTCGACCAACAGCACACATATATCCGTCTCAGAAACACTTCCACTGAGGTAATGATGTGAGCATTAACTCTGTATGAGCGCTTTATGAGAGTGAGTAATATAATTTAAGCATACTCCAAATGAGCTGTTTAATTCTTCTTCTTCTTCAAACTCTCATAATCACCTGTTTAACTTTAAGAATCCCTTTTCTCCTGTTTTTGTGTCATTTGTAAAAAGTGATTTCAATGGTCACCTCTAGTTAGTCTCTCTGTCTCTCATCCTCTCTCCCCGTATGTGACCTCCTGCAGGACAAAGGGATGGGACAATGGAAGTTAGATCTGCAGGTTAACAACAACAAATCCATCACGTACACATTTACACAATCTTTCAAACTCAAGGCTGGAAGAGATGTCACCGTGAGTCCTTCTTGATTGTTCACTTTATGTTGCATTTTACCTGTTCTTATTTGTTTCATTCAGCACTTCATTATATGTTAAAGAATAAGAATATTAAAAAATAATGCATTATTATTTTAATTATTTAATGATTCCGCTTGTAAGTCAGTGATTTTGTATTTTACAGATGTGGGTTGAAGGTCATGGTCGCAATCATGCTCCCACTGAGCTGAAGTGGAGGGACCTGAAGTCCTTGAGCTCTGGAGACAAACTGCAGGTCGTCCTCTTCAACCAAAAACAAGAGATCCAATATGAACTATGTGTGACAATACCTTAAAGACTTTAACTACCCTTTGTTCTGCTCTCATTGTGCTCATCTTACCCTGCATTTATCAAAAGTTACAAATATACTTCTGCTCACTGGCTGCCTAGCAACAAATAGCTGGAGTTAATCTGAACTTGTCCTCGTGTTGTGATGTGTGAAGTGACGGAGCAGATTTATCAGCAACAGCAAAAAGCCATGAGAGAAAGTTACAACGTTATAAAATATCTGAATATTATTCACAGGAACAGAAAGACTCAGAGATCAACCATTCATTTTATAGAATCACACACTTTACTTTTGCTATTCAGGTTCATTTAACAGTTTAAACAGGTGTTGAGGTGAACTGCCTTAATTTAGCTGCCACTGCTTTTACATTTAACTAAATCTACTCTTTTATATAAATATCTTAATGAAATATAAAAAACTCCACTCTTATTAATACAAATTGTGATCTAATGCAAGTTCCTCAAAAACTATAAGAAATGTTTGTTTACCTGATTTCAAAATGTATAATCGATCTTAGCAGAGCTTTGTAATTATTTCTCTTGTTTTGTTGACGGTGTAAATTGTCAAAATATAATTCACTATTCATGTTTATGTAGTTAAGATGTAAAAAAGTGTTTTATTTTTGTATTTACATGAAGCTGATGTACTATTTTGATATTTTCGTACGGCCTTGTCAACTTCCAAATGTGTTTTTAATATGTTTAAGATCATGTTTAATTTCAAGGTGATCTGTTTTAATTATATGATGTTTTGAACCCAAAACCAGATAAGTTAGTTTTGTTGACTGAAAACACGTTGACATGATTTCTGTTCAAATAAACAGTTTTTCTCTTTCAGTCTACAGTCTCATTTCGTATTTTTTCATATGGAATGCAGTTGGAGGTCAACCAATCACAGAGCTTGAGGCAAAGCGGAACAATAGCTGAGGATTCTGGGTAGTGTAGTATCTTCGGCCATCCTAAACTGAACACGTATTTGTTTCTCCGAATCGAAGGGGAAAATTACAAAAGCATTGCAAACAATTTAAACCAATCAACAAGGATAACCTGGTGTTTTTGAGTTGATGAGTAGTGCAGATATCACTGTAAAATCAATCGACAGTAAGGAGAACTTACTTCCGGGTGTACAATTCTCCGTTATCCAATGGGAATGGACGCTCGTAATACAATAAAGGGGACTTGATCATTATCTTTTAAATAACGTAAACTAAAGGGAACAATCTATTTGACACAGCTGAAGCTCTGGCCTTCCTTAAAAACTAACTAATTTTAATAAAAATCAAATTTGTATTTCACACAATGCACTGTTTTTTGAGAACAAAAATTCGTAACTAATGCACCATAATACATTCTGATGAAAAATACAAATGATTATGAATACAAATAAAATAAAAGAAGCCGTAAGTGCAGACACTTAAAGCAAAGTTTGTGACTCCACCACGCACTGCGGTCTGAAGGAGTCGTGGTGGAGTCACGCATTCTGGTGAGACCAGGTTGCTCCAGCAGTCTGTAATTAGTAAGCCTGCATTACAATTAGCTAAGCGCCAACAAACAGCTGTGCGGAAACAAAGGGTGATCTGGAGACGCTTTGTTGTGACTCAGTTACGCTCTAATGAGATCGATTAGTTTCCACATGCAGGTTACTTTGACACGGAGAATTCAACAACAATTAACATAATCATTTGCATTTAATTAGCGAGTTTTTAAGGCCACTTTCACAATCTCCCAGGAACGTCTGTTGTGTCTGAGCATTAAGTGTTTGTTTGACCTCCACATAAACAAACATCCAAGATCATTTTCTGATTTTACTCAGGCTCAATGACTGAGTTGAAGTTTGGGAAACATCCAAGTCATGGTTGAAAGAAACGCAGTTGGAGATTGTGAGGATGGATTAACGATCAATAAGGTTGCAGGTCCTTTAACTGAAACATCCATTTCTTTGTGTTTGTTTCCTGTGTGAATTCAAATGTTTCAATTTAGCTAAATAACTTATTCAAGCCTAATTATTTCGAACCTAACAGGATGTTTTAAAGCATTTAAGTAGTATTATCGTCGGAAACTGGTCGTGTTTCTGTCTTGTTTTCTGTCAATTTACGACATTAACCACCTCATAAGACTTATTTTAAAGACTGATGGTCCACTGAACCTGAAGTGTTTTCTTACATTCTTGTTTTCTTTTAATTAAACAGTAACCACATGTCAAAAACTACGATTCGGGAAATAAATGCCCTTCAAACATAATTGAGAAAGCAGCTGTATGGGAACGTCATTTTGTAGCAAACAGGATTCTTTAAAGCATGCACTCTCAAGGACTAAGAAAAGCAGTTTGTATGTTCGTTGCCATCCCAGTTTGGTTATTGGCTATCATCATATTGGTTTTATTTGACAGAAAAAACTGCGATCGTTACCGAGGAGAAAATAAATGACCCTCGAAACGTAATTGAGAAGTATGGGAATGTAATTTTTGTGGGATACAGGGTTATTTAAAGGGGACCTATCATGCAAAATGCACTTTTGTACGTCTTGTATACATGAATATGTGTCCCCCGGTGTTCCAGGGAACTCACCAAGTGTCAGAAAGCACAACCCTCTCTATTTTCCTCTATACCCAAATCTCTTAAAAAGGGGCTGCAACGGATCTGATACAGACTGATCCAGATTTGAACACTTCTATGAAGTCACAGAAGTGGCGCTACGGCTATTGGGCCAACTCCACCAATCAGGAGGAGACAGCCACGGACATTGCCGTTGGAAAGCGCTGGAGACGCTGTAGTGCATATGCCAGGCCTGTAGGTGGTGCTGTTCTCACAGAATCAGCCCATGCAAAGAAAGTGTTCAATTGAGCGAAATGAGGAATGGCTAAAATGCATGATCTGTTTGGTATTTCGAAAAATAAAAAGTATAAATATGCCTTATATAGGTATGGTCCTACACTATATTATTCAAATATGATAGGTCCACTTTAAAGGAAAAACAAGAATGTAATATATATATGTATATATGACTGAACTGCTTTTTCTTCAAGGAAAAGATTGTCCCACTCCTGACCTAACAATCAACATCGGCCCCTCTGTTGTTTCCCCGACTCAGACTGCAAGGAATCTAGGTGTGACCCTAGATAACAAACTGTCCTTCACTGCAAACATCGCTGCTACAACCCGCTGCTGCAGATACACTCTTTACAACATCAGGAGGATACGTCCCCAGCTGACCCAGAAAGCCACGCAGGTTCTGGTCCAGGCTCTCGTCATCTCACGCCTAGACTACTGCAACTCTCTCCTGGCTGTTCTGCCTGCATGTGCCATCAGACCTCTGCAGCTCATCCAGAATGCAGCGGCTCTTCTGGTCTTCAACCTTCCTAAATGTTCCCACACCACGCCGTTCCTCCGCTCCCTTCACTGGCTTCCAGTAACTGCTAAAATCCACTTCAAGACACTGGTACTTGCGTACCATGCTGCGAATGGATCTGGCCCTTCCTACATCCAGGACATGGTTAAACCGTACACCCCAGCACGTGAACTCCGCTCTGCATCAGCCAAACAGCTCGCTGCACCCGCACTGCGAGGGGGACCCAAGTTCCCATCAGCAGAAACACGTGGGTTTGCTATCATGGCTCCAAAATGGTGGAATGAGCTCCCCATTGAAATCAGGACAGCAGAAAGCTTACACATCTTCTTCAGACTGAAAACTCATCTCTTTGGACTCCACTTCCAGAGATAGAATTACTAACAAAGCACTTATATACTAATAAAGGGCTGGCTTATCTAAAGTCAGTTGAGTAGCACTTGAAATGTTTGGCTCTATGAAACCTGATGTACTTATATGATTCTGTTTTCCTCAAGGTTGTATCTTCCTGGTCGAATGCACTTATTGAAAGTCCCTTTGGATAAAAGAGCCACAGATATAGCCCCCTTGTGATTTTCCCATCACCATCTTGGTCACAGGCAATCATCACTTAGACCTCTGGCCATCATCATCGTGTTTTCTTGCCCTCTTGTCCTTCGTTATTGGCCGTTGCCATCTTGGTTTTTGGCTGTGGCCCTTTTGGGTTTTAGACAAAAGACACAGCGATCATTATACAGGTCAAGATACGTGCTCCTTGAGAAGTAATTGAGAATACAGATAGGATACAGGTTTCTTCAAAGGCATGGACTCTCAAAATGGACTAGGGAATATTGTTTTCTGATCTATCTTGATATATGCCCTTGCTATCTAATCTTTTAATCATGCACTATGCTGCAGGCTTTATAGGGTGAGAGGTAGAAACTGTTGCTACACTGAAAAAAGGGGGACTGGCCATCTGTTGGATTTATCCAAGCCTATTGTGTGAATGTTATACAATTGCCTCATGTTCCGAAGCAAAATGTAATAGTATTGAGTAGAATCTACATTTTATGTGGAGAGAGTACATGAACTTGTTTAGGTCATGTTGGGATAAAATGAGTCAATCAAATAAATGTATCAATTCCACCGCAATATACCCCGCGAAATCGCGCAATGCATTTCTTTGTGGAAGAAGACAGCAGCAAGGAAGGCAGCTCTGTCCCGCCATTACCCAGCTTGGATCGGTAAGTATGGATGGTTGGAATACATTGGAATATTAGTTAATGCGTAACTATATGTAATATAATGCATTGAAAGTCACCAACATAAGTTAATGAACTGTCATGAAGTTATTTGCTCTCGTGCTGTTGAATTACCATGTGCTACGTTTCCTCTGTGAAAATGGCGGTTGGGGCCCGCCGCAAGGTGTTGGTTCGTAGTTACTTAATGCTATCTGTTAATTTAGCCATTGTTAGCTAACGTCGCATTAGGATTAACGTTAGCTTTCAAACGAAAGCTTTGGTCAACGAGCAGTACGAGTTTACATTACTGTCTTTTAATTAAGAGGCTGGGGCGCTCACTTTTTAACCAAGCCACGCTCCAAAGTTATGCCAAATTTTAGCAAGGGAAAAACGGCAATACTTTTTTAATGTCAATGCTGTTGTTGCTGCTGCAGATTGCTGCTGTAGATTGCCGTCAGACGACCGTAGTGCCTCTGCTGTGGCTCAAGTTCTGTGGTGAGTATGTATTTTATCTGTAAATAACAGGATTAGAAGTGTGGGTATCGTTTATCAGAATTATGATACCAGTAGGCTACCCTTAAAACCTGATTGGGGTATGTTAGAAATTAAAATCAATGTTTTAATGGGGAAATGTAGTTTAAACATGCCGTCAGTTTTAATGCTCTTTTATACTGAAAAAACAGAAATTCTTGTGCACAAGCAGTTAAGCTTTTATTCTGAAAATCCTTCATCTCCGGTTAGCATTTAGCATGTGGCTAATATACGATTTCCTAAAGAGGTGAATTTAGTAGCGAAATGATATGGAGTGGTGAAAACCGAAGCCTACTGATTTAACACTACAACTATAGATGTCGAGATACTACCATGCTGAATATTAAATGAAGGTACAGTTTATTTGAATACATTATTGTTTACAGACGAGAGTAGCATGTGACAACATCCGGAATGACCGGAAACCAAACGAGCCGAGAAGTATTGTTTAGAGTATTGATTACAGCGTTTAGAATGTGTTAAATGAAAAGTGATGAAAGAGAATATGAGGAGAAACGGCGTGTTAAGCATATATTGAATGTGAAAAGAACCTATCCTCTGTTTAAATGCAATAACGGACATTGGAGACGAGTTGAGCCGGCTGGCGGGGAGGAGCCAGCAGAGGATATATAAACAGCACCGGAGGAGAGATCCATTCTCTTCTCTTCCCTATCGAGGAGAGCCAGATCACAGCTGTTTGTCTGACTGAACAATATCATGCTTGTGACCAACCCGCGCCTTTTTAAATTAAAGTACCCAATTGAACTTTCACAGAGACTCCATTTAGTCTCCTATTTTAAAGCTTCTCTCCTGGTCGGGAGAATAACGAACACAGTTAACAGGTACTAACGGGGCTAACGGCTACTTAGGGGCTAACGGCTTAGCATGGTTAGCAGTCCGGTGCATCAGCTTTAGGGCATATATGTTTGTGCGTCATTCTAGGGGATACAGACAGGCTATATGCTCTAGTTACCAGAAGCACATGGCTAATTATTATGCAGCACATGGTTAATTATTATGCAGACTGACATCATCTGACTTTCCCAGTGCCCCATGTAGATGATTATTATGATAAGGATAGGTATCCTTTGACTTGAGAAGTCGATACTACTTGGTACCAGATTATTTCGGTAGGTACCCAGCCGTATATATACATGTACATTGAAGGGAGCAATGGTGTCATTTACATTTTCAGATGCAGACATGTATATTGGCTATTTGTTGATCTGCTTTAAAAAAGATTGGCATCATCCCTCAAAATAACATAATCTGTTGACCTGTAGAGTCATAGCCGCGGGAAGTCATTTTACTTAGGGGGTGAGGCCAAAAGTGGGGAGAGATTTCAACAGTAACATGAACATAATAGTAACCAGCAAAAAATGTACACCATTCACCAACAGGGGGTGCTGCAGCACCTCCAGAACCCCTACTTCCCGTATGTGTAGAGTATTTACAATTTTTGTCTATAGAAATACTGTTTTGCATTGTATAAGTGTTTTTTGTGTTGCTCTTTGTTGCAGCAGATTGAAACGCGAACTCTGTGCGTGTCTGGAGTCGGCGCTTTTACTGTGGGCTCAAATTGATATGGTGAGAATACAATTGTATTTTGGTTTAACCCTGTCCCACTCGGTGTGATTGGCCATTGTGTGATGTGTCACACTTTTTGAAATGCTTTTTATAAACAGTTGTGTCACTACTGTTACTTAGACCTTCCCCATTTTATTATTGATTGATGTTTGTTATTTCATTTTGAAAGCTTGTCTTACATTTTTGTCAGAATTTTCTCATTAGACATTAATCCTTCTTTGTTTCCATTTGTCTTTTGCAGTGAATGGTGCTGCAAGTTTGCCAGAATGTTGCTGTGAATGTGGCGTTGTAAGGCCTGCCCCTCAGTTTTACCAAGTAGGTCCCAAATATTAAAACATTATCGAGTGAAACATAGATATTATGGGAATAATAATCGTTTTCCTTGTGTATATGTAAGCTGCCCCTGCACTTTTAAAACGTGGAATGCTTTTTTAATTCATTTGAATAGATTTCATGTGACTAAAACCAGTCATCAATCCAAGAGCTGTATATTTAGGTGCCAGTTATGTCCTTGTAAGGATCTTGTCTCGGAAAGGTATTACTGGGCTCACATTAATGCACACCTTAACACAAATGAGGTTGTAACTTGCATGTTTTTAGATTGCAACTTTCAAACAAATATCTACGGAACATTTAAATCCCACTGGAGCAGAAAACATACTTATTATTCAATTACAGATTTTAAACCAGAAATTGTGACATCAACCACCTTTGTTTCTCTGGAATCTGCGCAAAATACTTCAGATGATGAAATAGGTGAGGCATACTCTGATGCACAACCAGATTGCAGTGTTTATGCCCCGAATGACCTTCCAAATGTAATTGAACAAACTTTTGCAGCAGCTTTGTTAAAGTTGGAACATTTAACGCATGTACCAAGCACAGCAATCAATGATTTTTTGCTAGAGCTTCACAACTTAACTAGCTCTCTCTCGAGTTCCCACACTGATGGCGTTCTAGTTGATATTTTTCAGAAGCACAAACTCCAGGTTGACAGAGCTATCATAGAGGAAATAACCACTTCTCTGTGCACTGGGAATCCTATAAATAAAGCCATAGAGAAGGGTGGTCCTTTGAGTTCTACATATCAACGTAAGCAGTATTACAAGGCAAACTTTAATATTGTTGAACCAGTTGAATGTATCTTGGATGCTAAAGAGAAGAAAACCTTCCAGTATGTCCCCATTCTTGAATCTCTACAGGTGCTGTTGAATAGGAAAGATATTGTGGACAAGTTAGTTTGTAGTCACGAAACGCAAAGGGAAACAGAGACAGCAAAATAAATTGTGTACAAGTGTTTCAGGGATGGTCTGCATTGTAAGCAAAACAGTTTATTGTCAGGTCAAGAGTTAAGGGTATCTATTGGTTTGTATGTTGATGACTTCGAGGTCTGTAACCCTCTTGGCACCTCCCGTAAAACCCACAAACTTTGTGCTGTGTACTGGGTGCTGAGTAACCTACCCCCAGGGTCTCATTCCTCTTTGTCCTCCATTTACTTAGCTATTTTGTGCAAAACAGACAATGTTAAGACCTATGGCTATGACAAGGTTTTAGAGCCACTTCTACGTGATCTCAGGTCTTTGGAAGTTGATGGAATTTTTGTCCCACAACTGGGAACATCGCTCAAAGGTACAGTTCAAACTATTGCTGCAGACAATTTAGGAGCTCATGGATTAGCGGGTTTTGTTGAGAATTTTTCAGGCACCTATTTTTGTCGTTTTTGTACTGCAACAGCTTCAGACATTGCATCAAATGAGGTTAGAGCAGGAACTTTCAGCCTCAGAACAAAAGAAATACATGACACTCATGTCAGAACAGCCCTAGATAGTGGCAGCAGCTGTTTTGGAGTTAAAAGAGCTTGTCCTTTGACTAAAGCGCTTTCTCATTTTAATGTCATCAGTGGCTATCCTCCTGACATTGCCCACGATCTCTTTGAAGGCATTGTGCCTGTTGAAATAGCACATTGTCTAACATTTCTAATCTCAAAGAAGTACATAACCTTGGAAGATATTAACAATTCCATTCTACATTTCCCATACAAGTGGACAGACAAAACAAATAAGCCTCATATTTTGCCACAAAATCTCTCACACAGGAAAACCATAGGTGGTAATGCCCATGAAAACTGGTGCTTGTTAAGATTGCTACCATTTATAATTGGGCCTAAGATTCCTGAGCATGATCCAGCATGGCAGGTCTTGTTGGACCTAAAACAGATTGTTGAGCTTGTGGTTGCCCCAGTTCACAACGACGAGTCTATTGCATACCTTGAGAGCAAAATTTCAGACCATAGACAAAGGTATCAAGAGGTTTTTCCTAACAATAGACTGCGTCCCAAACACCACTACATAGAACATTACCCACAACTAATAAGGTTTTTTGGGCCTCTTGTGGGACTTTGGACTATGAGGTTTGAGGCAAAGCACAGTTTCTTTAAAAACATAATCAAACACACCAGTTGCTTTAAAAACGTGCCCCTATCTCTGGCTGTGAAACATCAGTTTATGATTGGCTACCACTTGTCGTCTCCAAGTATTGATAAACAAATGCTGGATGTCTCAGATGTATCTTCTGTCCCCTTAGATGTTTTGAAGGAGGAGCTAGTTCAAGCTTTTAAACAGAAAGATCCTGACATATCTGAAATACACCTTGCAAAAAATGCTTGGAGCAAGGGAATAAACTACAGGACAGGTATGGTAGTTGTCCATGGGTCTGGAGTTGGCTTGCCCGAATTTGGGGAAATCCATCAAATATGCATTTTGCATCAGAGAGTGTTTTTTGTCTTGAAACTGCTGTGTGGATGGTATAGTGAGCACTACAGAGCCTTTGAGGTGACTCCATCTCCGTCACGAGAACTTGCTCTTGTGGAAGTCTGTGAACTGGTCGATGAGTATCCCTTGGCCGCCTATCTGGTTGGATGTGTGCGGATGGTGACCTTGAAGAGATCAATCTGTGTCTGAGGTAAAGCAACAAATTAAACACTGCTTGGGCAGGTACAGACTAAAGTACCGAGAATAGGTACCGTTGGGTACTGGTATCGGTTCAAACACATATATATATAAACATTAGATGGCTCATGGGAGATTTTCCAGCGTAGCTCACCGGCCGCCATCTTGCTGCAGTCACCAGCTACTGTTGTAAGGTGAGTGATCTGCACAAAAATACTCTTAACTCGCTGAAATCTTGACTGATTTACAAACGGTTTGGTTTATTATAAACGTTATTAGCATGGCTATGATACAGGAGACAACAAGACATGTTGAAAAAAAATGCATAATTATAAGTATGCAGTATCATAACTACATCTTTGATGTTTATAACAAACCAACCCGTTTGAAAATTGAGCAAACTATGGTTATTTAAATAGTAAACCATAATGTTATGAATGAGCGAGCTGACTGCAGCAAGATGGCGGCCATGTTGCAACGTCGGTCTCCATTGGCCAGCAGCATGGGTGAGCCATCTATTGTTTATATCTATGGGTACAAATGTGAACAGTACCCAACCCTATACATTGGTCCAATAACATTGTTATTGTTCTTCACAATGAACCCTTTTAAAAAATGACAAGCATTCACTCTTCTACCAAGGCCCATGTACTTGAAATAAAACTAATTCTAAACCTTTTATTGTTTATATACTCTCTTTCCTAACAGACGGTGAAGAAAGACCATGATGACATCAGCTGTTCTCAGAGTAATCCTAGGGGCTGACAGCTGTCAGAGGGTGGTGATTTCTGCTGGCCTGCCTTCAACTGTGAATGAACTGGAGAATGAGATAAAGACTCAGTGTAATGTAAAGGAACCCTTTCGGCTGCAGTTCATGGACACGCTTTTTGGCGATGAATTTATGAACTTAACTTCCATGGGAGAAATACAAGACAAAGCTACAGTCAAGGTCATATACACATCATGCAGACCTCTCAATGCTGATGCAGATCAATGTGTGGACAGTTGCTCCTTTCCACCAACCAGTCATCCTGATGACACCACATCTTCTCTAGGCGACAGCACCGGGATTCTCACATCTCCAGAGTCCACTTCTTCACGGTCTTCATGGCCAGGTGTGTTCCATGTTTCCCGTTTTTCGTATGATGCAGAGATTAAGCTTGAAAAGGCCCACAGAGTTCTCAGAGAAGAAGGGACACTGTTGATCCCTGATTCAAAGCTCAAGTCTGATATACTAGAGGGGTTGATTCAGGAGGTAGTTAAGCACAAAGTCTACGCCACGGACAGGGAGTTTGACCAAGTTGCAGAGGCGCTCGTCATGAAGCATCCATGTTTACAAGAAAAAGGCTCAGCCTCTGGCTATGGGGGATGGAAGACTAGTCTCAAATACAAGTTGTCCAACTACCGCACACATCTCCGGAAAGTGGGATGTCCTGAAGTATGTGTAAATACTTTGAAACATAAACCAGAAGGGAAACGTTCTCCTGCTTTTAAAGTTAAGAAACCAAAGAGGGGTGAAGTGGCCTACTGCCCTGACTTTCCACTTGGAGAATGCGCCCAGTCCTTAGAGAAGATGAGGGTTGAACTCCTTTCAGATTACAAGAAGCGTAATAACAGAGAGACAGTTAAGGCTAAAATGGAGAAAACATTTGCATTGAGAAGACAAGAAGTCATTAGTGATGTTCCCATGACCAGTGATGTACAAGAGAGATGGCCAGCTCTCTTTGGTGTAATGGAGGTGAGTACACAGATAATGGTGTAACTTTTTGTGCTGTAGATGGTATATGCAACTGTTAGAGTAAAGCTTGGCCCCATTACGATGTTGTTCAGAAGTAGGTGCAAATGAATGCTGGATGTTGAAAAGCTGATGCTTCACTGCATTGCTGGCTTAAATGTGTAAGAAGAAGGTGAAGTAGTAGGAATATTTGAAAAAGTGGGAACATGATTGAAGCAGATGAGTAGGGCTTGAGTTTAAGGATGTCCGTCATCCCTGGGGCCGAAAAAAATAGGATTGAGGAGGAGGAACATTTATTTAGCGAGGAATTTGGGCCTAGAGTTAAAAGGAAAAATACCGTGATAACGTCATAAATTAAAATGACTGCAAGTTTTGTTTAGCACAAGTTCTTATTAAACCTCCTTGAGAACAGAAACACACAGCACATACTGCTGGTGTCATGTCCCTACTGGTTTTCAGACTAACTGGTTTCCACATGTTGTGTTTACCGAACACAACAGTTGTGGTCTGCCTCTGTCATCAGATTCGTCACACATTCACAAACATATTATTGGCGATTTTCAGGTCCAAATCTCGTATCTACTGTGGCGAATATGATTGTATAAGTTAGCACTACATCAAAGCCGCCTAAAAAAATAAGTTTGTCTAAAATATATCAGATCGCGTCGAGCTGGATTACATCTCGGTAGAGCAAAATGCTTTCAGCATTCACACCCAATATTCCATAGCCGAAATCAAATGCTGAGCAAACATGCATAGTGCATACAGTTATGTGATTGGCAGCTGTAAGTTTAATGAAACAAATGTGTGTATGTGAGTGGGCCGTGTTGTTAAAAAATGGTTTCATTTTTTTTTCAGGTTAACGCAGAGTTCAAGCGGATTACAACTATGGCTCTACAGTCAAGGTTCCTGTCACAGCTTGACCTACAATCCGCAAGTCTGCTGAGGGTGTTCTCGAAAAAATCGGGGCAGCAGGGCAAGAAGTTAAAAGACATGGCTGCCATGATGACGGTAAGAACTTTTTAACTGTGTGTATATGTGTAGATATGTGTGTGTGTGTGTGTGTGTGTGTATATATATAATATTTCCTTTTTGGCATTAGGTCAGTCTAAAATCAATTACAATGGTAAATTATCCCAAAATGTGACCACTCCATAGGTTCAATTTGATTAAAATGTCCCTATATTCTTTGTTTTAATCCTTAAGGAAGACATCGATGTTGACAGGGAGTGCCTCATTAAAGGACTCTGCATCTACCTCAATGAGGATCCTGAGGATCTGGTGAAGGAGTACATGGTGAGTGTGTGCTAAAGTAGTAATCCACATACAAAAAAGAAGTTAGTTTGAACATGTTTTTAAGAAGAAAAATAGCCTCAGTTAAAAGAACCTCATTTGACCAGATATACCAGACCATATTACCAGACATGTTACTTAGCTGTCTTCCTGAAATTGATATTATAATAGGTTTTGTTAGAATTAACATGCTCTATCATGATTTGTGTTCTTCTGATTCCAGAGACACATTCAAATACTAATGCAATAGTCTTAAGGACAGCTCTATCCTCCTCAGGCTGCAGTATCTTCCACCTGTGGGGCTTATATTACATTACATAGGGTGAATTATGAATCAGGAGTAGTACCTAATGCTTTGCTCATTAGTCTCCAGCAATTTGGTGTCATTTCATTTCACCTGTTTATTCTCTCCAACCTTCTCCTCTTTTTAAAGTCGCTGATATATATATTACCAATAATAATTACCATTCACTCAATTTAATGTACAACCTACAATCTGTTAGCCAGGCTGGTGAAACCCACAGGTGAAAACAAACCAGGTATTCTTCTTCGCAAGCATTGTGCTAATTAGTGTAGTGCCACAGTAGAGTCAAATAAGCAAATTGTGTCTTAATGAGGTCCGAGTAAAAAAAATCTTATCCTTAAAGAAATCATTTGTCTTCCACCAGGACATGACTGAGGCCAACACACTACGTGAGGTAGAAAAAACAACAGTGGGGATCTATGTTGCCAGAGAGACTCCCAGCAGTGACTACTCTGATGTCGGAGTTATCCTCGAGGGTGTGGTGGTGCTTCAGGATCTGGAGAATGTGGCTCTTGCAGCTGTAATGTTGTTTGGACTCATGTATGCCCTAAACATGAATTACCCGTTGAAGCTCCGCAACACCTTAGAAGTTATTCAGAAGCTTATAATGGAGGTGGATGCATCTGACCTTTCAAGAAAGGCCCAAAACTTGAAGAGGAAAATGCACGAGTGAAGAGAGCTCACTGTCCATGTTCACTGTCCATGTTCACGGCTCGCTGTTCCTACACTGTTCTTGTAGTTGAGATGCAGAGTATACATTCCTGGACTGAGTGGTGTGGCTGGTTCTCCCACCATCGCAGTTATTGATGCCTTATAAAAAGCAGGGGATGCTTTATTTATATATAAATATATATTGTTTTTTTGTTTACGTTGTTGTTGTTGTAATGAAATTGCTTAACGATATGTAAGGTCATTTTTAATATTTGTACTTCTCAAATTGGAGATTAGTTTTGGAAAGACTTGAGTGATTATTTAATCTCCAGGTTCTTGAATAAAGGTCTTGAAACAAAACTTTCTAATCGTTTTCAATGCAAAAAAAGTGGGTTATGTTTACTTTTAAAATCTGTTTCATATTTACATTAAATTATATTTATAAATATAATGTATAACAAAAAAGATTACAATTCTGAAAACATGTAATAGACATGGGAATATTAAAATAACAAATATTGCTAGAGTTATGTGATCAAATAGTGTTGGAATAAAAGGGATTGAATTGTGTTTGAATAAAGTGATCAAAATGGGTTGGAGTAAAATGATGAAAGTGTTTAATTTACTTTATTGAAACACATTTCAATAACTTTGAATCAACACAAAGTAATTGCGTTGATTGGACATAAATCGTTTGTGTTGATTTAAAACAATTCTATAGGTTGCTGCCAAAGCAAATTATTTGTGTGCAACAAATGTCCACAATTGAATTGAGTAAATCCAATGTGTTCTTTTTTTCAGTGTAGAATAAAGATGACATGTTCTGCTTTAAATCTCAATGAGTAAATTACCCATTACCCTAACCCTAACCCATTCAGAAAACAAACAGGCTTTTTTATTTCCCCATCGTATCTTAAATCCAGCGTTCTGCGTGCACTTTGTCTATTTGTCTTTCTGCCGCTGCAATTTGACCTCTTGTGTAATGTAAGACGAAAGGGAGGGCAAAGAGGACGGCAGGGGAGAAATGTGAGGAATACATAAACAGAGCGGAGACCCAGGGAACAGAAACATGGTGACATTTTTCATGGTAGTATAAGGACCCTATAGGGGCCGTTAATCCACACCAGAGAGAGAGAGAGTGTGTGTGTGTGGTGTGTGTGATGTGTGTGATGTATGTGAGTGTGTGAGGGAGGGCTGATGAAACAGAAGTGACAGTTGTATTCTGTCGTTCCTCTGAAGGGAAGACAGCTTTCAGTAACAAATGCCAACACACACACACACACACACACACACACACACATACACACACACACACACACACACACACACACCACACACACACACACACACACACACACACACACACACACACACGCACACACACACTCCTGTATCGCTGGTGGTGGTGCAGTCGGGCTCTGTAGGAAGATATGGAACAGTGAGAAGTCCTCTGCCAGCAGGAGACGAATGCATGTCTATTTTAGTTTTTAATTCCTGTTGGCAATAAAACAGTGTATAGCTGAAGTCAGCGAGATCACAGTGAGTCACAGCGGCTCTTATGTTCCTTCCATTGTAATGTTTTTCTGTTTGTCCTACATTAACGATACGCAACGCAGGACACATTCTGCCGTTTGACAGTGGGGAGCTTAACTGTAAACATGACATAGGAGGGGAGATACTTGAAGACGTCCATTTTTATTTGCTTATCCAAGACAGGGTCATCTTCCTGCTCTTCATGGGGAATCCTGAGGCGTTCTCCATCCACACGAGAGGAATAATCTCTCAAGTGTGTACTGGGTCGGATCCCGAGGGACTCTTCCTCGTTAGACAGACCCGAAAAGGCTCTAAAGGAGGCGCCACAGTGATATAAGATGGCTGAGTTGCCAAGATGGAAATGAAACAAAAGGTACAGATGGCATAAAAACCAAGATGGCCATTGTTATTACCCCAGATAGCAACGACAAAGAAGTCCAAATGGCGACAGTTATATACCAAGATGGCAACACGAAGGCATGGAAAGAGTGAGGATGATGATGGCCAATAACAAAGATAATGAGAGCTTCTAACAAAGATGGCAACGGGCTAAAACCGACGATGACGATGGGAAAAACCAAAATGGTAATCGCCAGTAACCTAAAACTGAGATGGCCAAAAGCTAATGTTGCAATAGACAACAAGCAAGAAGGTGATCACCATTAAAAAAAAGATTGTGATGGCCAAAAGACAATATGGAAATGTCAAATATATAAAGATTCGGACTCCAAGAAACAAGAAGGCAAAAACCCAAACTGTTATCAGAATCAGAATACCTTTATCCGTAGAGGGGACGTTTACGTTGTTAAAGCAGAAAAAGAGCCAAAGACAGCTTAATGTTACACATGTTGCATGCATACAAAAGTTTTAAAGTTAAAACAAAGTTATAATATATTAACAAATATAATACAAATAAAAAGTTACACAGTTCTTAGGATTTAGCAGCCAGGTATGTTGCACAGTTATTAACGGCATATATGTAAGGGATAAGGGATGTGCTGCGACGCGGTCATTATGCGGAAAAGAACACCGACAGGCTGATCAGCAGCGCGACGCGAAGCGGAGGGATCTAGATCAGCATGAAGGTGTTCTTCTCCCCATAATGACCGCGTCGCAGCACATTATCCCGCTTATTACATGGCCACATTCTCAACAAAGTAACGACATGACTAACAATATTACTTGAAATGCTTTTATGGATTTAGAAAATGATTTTATTGATTTAAAAAATAGTTGTATTGATTTAAATTGACATGCATCCGCTAAGAAAAATAGTCCGTTGTTACCGTTTGAACTAACGTAGCAACGGCAGGAACTGCTTCGATAGCGTTTTTGAGGAGCTTTTTGATTACAGATTTGAAAACATCGTTGCTTGCTTTAAAAGTAGCAAAATTCATTATGTCAAACCTTGGAAAGTATCTACCTATATCCCTGCCCTAATGCCAAAGTAACTGCACACTGAATATGTGTCGCCGTTTGATGTCTATGTCTGGACCACTGCGTAAAAGGAGGGTTTTTTCCCGTTACTTCTCCGCTGTTTTCTTGTCGCTCTTGTCTTGTCAGTTAGAAAAAACTCTATATAGTTAAATCGAACGGACTTGTTTGTGCAGATGTGAGCGTCCTTAACAACGGTCAATAAGTCCTTGACAGCGGTCTGTCTGTTCGGTATTAACAACGTGTCACGTGTTCTGAATTGACCAATCAGAATCGAGTATTCAACTAAGCCATGTAATAAATATATATATTGCACATATAGCACATATTGCTCTAGTTGGTTGGTATTTAAAAGCAAGGGGTGTTATAGTCTTTGTTGTTGTGTGTGTGTGTGTGTGGGGGGGGGGTTGTATAGTGTAACCGTCGAAGGAAGGAAGGACCTGCGGCCTCAGGATGGCGACGCGAAAGGAACAATTGGATAGTGGCCAATAACCAATAACCATAAAGATGGGGATTGCCTAAAACGGAAACTGTTATGGCCAACAAGAACCCGATGTGGCTGTTGGCAAAAAAACAAGACACATCCCAATACCAAGAGATGATTGGTCAACACCAAACTGAACTCGTTAAAAACAGTTTTCCACAAACCAAAAGGTAACCAGGTCCACTTCTTACTCACAGAGTTCAGTATTACCCTCTCTCCTTTCTGTTATCTGTTCAAGTGCTCTAGTGCTCTGCATATTCCTCCATCATAAATCAGCCATTTGTGGTCCAGACGCACACACAGATGCAGCCCTGCAGGCATCATCATACAGTACATTTAGATAAGACGGTCTCTAGTGCACACACCCAAAGACGAACAACACACACATTAAAGCATACACCCACGCCGCTTAGAGATAAACGAATGAGGCGCAGTCTGATTGGGTCGGAAGGTCACATCTCGATGTGGTCAGAAAGTGAAGCTGCAGGCAGAGAGTCGACAACAGCTGAGATAAGAGGAAACAGTAATGAGTCAAGAGGAGTCACTGACAGGACACCGTCGCACAACAAAGTACAACGACCCACGTCCTCACAGCACATTTCACTTAACAAGTACATCACATAAATGTCAAATCTGGGACATACACTTGTCATGTTTTATTAGTGGATGCGACTCCATTCAAGGAAAAACAGAGCGAGGAACTGTAAAATCACAACGTAAGGTGCCTCACTGCCTCTGACAACAGTTGCTCAGTTATGTAACTCTGCATCTATGCACAAGATTTGATGAAAACTCATTTGACGTCGGAAATGCAGGTTACATCTTGCACATTTGATGACACAGATTCTTCTCTGGGATTCACAATGCTTAGTAGCAGATTCTTATCGCTGCAGGCCAAACATAATGCTGCACGAGGCTGGTGAGGTGTATGGCAAGCCGATTTAGCTTTTATTCATTTCTGGAGGATATCAAAATATATATTCTTACTAGTAAGAATGTAATGTATTTCTGATATCAACAATCGGCATTTCGACTAGTTGAAATACAATTACTGATATCAGAAATTGGCATTTGGACTAGTTCAAATTCAAACTCCCATTGAAATGAATGAGAAAGTTAAAAGTAGTTCAAATCGCATTTCTGATATAAAAAATACACATTACAGCTAGTTACAGTTGAATTTCTGATATCAAGAATTCGTATTCTTACTAGTAGGCCTATAGTAATAATATCCTCCAGAAATGAATAAAAGCTCAATCAGCTTGCCATAGAGGTGAGGGTTAAACTGCAGTATGTGGAAAATATCTGTAATCTTAGCAGTTATTTACGTTTGATGGTTGAGCTCCACTCCAGTTTGACAAGAAAACCCAAAACAACTGAGCTCAAGTCTGTCACCCTTGTGATGATGCAGCTTAAAGGCAATCTCCAGAAGTCAAAAGCTAGTGTTGGGCTATGACAGAACTACAGCATGGTCACATGACTTCACGTCACCACCGCTAAGCTAAAGGTGGCTAATGTTGTGCTATAAAGGAACTACAGCGCGGTCACATGACTTCACGTCACCACCGCTAAGCTAAAGGTGGCTAATGTTGTGCTATAAAGGAACTACAGCGCGGTCACATGACTTCACGTCACCACCGCTAAGCTAAAGGAGGCTAATGTTGGGCTATGAAGGAACTACAGCACGGTCACATGACTTCACGTCAACACCGCTAAGCTAAAGGCGGCTAATGTTGGGCTATAAAGGAACTACAGCGCGGTCACATGACTTCACGTCACCACCGCTAAGCTAAAGGTGGCTAATGTTGTGCTATAAAGGAACTACAGCACGGTCACATGACTTCACGTCACCACCGCTAAGCTAAAGGTGGCTAATGTTGTGCTATAAAGGAACTACAGCGCGGTCACATGACTTCACGTCACCACCGCTAAGCTAAAGGAGGCTAATGTTGGGCTATGAAGGAACTACAGCACGGTCACATGACTTCACGTCAACACCGCTAAGCTAAAGGCGGCTAATGTTGGGCTATAAAGGAACTACAGCGCGGTCACATGACTTCACGTCACTGCCGCTAAGCTAAAGGAGGCTAATGTTGGGTTATAAAGGAACTACAGCACGATCACATGACTTCACATCACCACCGCTAAGCTAAAGGTGGCTAATGTTGGGCTATAAAGGAACTACAGCACGGTCACATGACTTCACGTCACCACCGCTAAGCTAAAGGAGGCTAATGTTGGGCTATAAAGGAACTACAGCACGGTCACATGACTTCACGTCACCACCGCTAAGCTAAAGGAGGCTAATGTAGGGCTATAAAGGAACTACAGCACGGTCACATGACTTCACGTCACCACCGCTAAGCTAAAGGAGGCTAATGTTGGGCTATAAAGGAACTACAGCACGGTCACATGACTTCACGTCACCACCGCTAAGCTAAAGGAGGCTAATGTAGGGCTATAAAGGAACTAAAGCACGGTCACATGACTTCACGTCACCACCGCTAAGCTAAAGGTGGCTAATGTTGGGCTATAAAGGAACTACAGCTAAAACGATCAGTGGACTCATTTCTAAAGTTGCACGCTGGTTATCTTTATTTCTGGGCAGAGGTTGGGTTTTTGGTCTTCAGATTAATATTTTGGTTGAAGGGATCGGTATCAAAAGAGTGCTGCCAGCTTTAAAAATACCCCTCTGAAATCAACGGGAGGCGTCTGAGATTCAATATGTGGAGCAGCTTCTTGTTTCAAAGCTGATCCGTTCATTAAACTCACTCGGAGCCGCTCAGCGCCGACTCAGCGCGATTCATGTTGGGC
>NC_136901.1:44003511-44026011 GCF_949606895.1 Notothenia rossii | reverse complement strand
CTTTTCACTGGAAGTGTAACATCTTAACACCAATAGTGTTATATTTTAACACATTTGAGTGTTGAATTGGGTTAGTTTAACTATATCAGTGTTAATTCTTAACACTCACAGTGTTACATTTGACTCTATCCTAGTGTATTTTCCACACCGATTAGTGTTACAACTTTTCACTGAAAGTGTAAAATCTAAACACCTATAGTGTTATGTTTTAACACATTTGAGAGTTGAATTGGGTTAGTTTTACTCATTGTAGGGGTTAGTATGTAACACTAATTAGTGTTATTTTGTAATAAAGAAATGCTGCTTTTTCTAAAACTTAATGTTTATCTGGACTGTGTGCAACCTTACATTTAAATACATTGAATATACTCAACTACATGAATTGTTCTAGAAGTGCTAATAGGGTCATCTTACACACAACAGGGGGAAGAAAGACAAGCAAATAATGCATTTATCATTTTTATTACACCAAGCACCAAACACAGCTACAAACATATGACAATTACAAATGACACCACAAAAAGTGGTTACAAAAACAATGGTACAATGTAAAGACGATCATCGTCAGTACCATTACTACTCTGCAGGTCAAATGGCCTATACTTTTCCAGAAAGTTTGCATTGATTACAATTTTTTCCTCTGATTCACACACACTGTATGCATGAAAATGTTCACTGAAGAATTCAACGTCAAGCTTATTGGCAATGAAATGGACACAATTATTAACCTTAAGTATAATTTTTATCCTGTAAAACAAAGGAATCTCGTGGTCAGTGCCCATAGATACAACCAATCCAACTCTATACTCCGTCCCACTGATCTTTACCCAGTTAGTTGAAAAGGCATCTCCATCTTGCACTAATGGCACAACTTGGGGTAAATGTTCATGATCATTATCTGGATCAAATGCTTTCAGGGGACCATACTCTATGTGGTTTAAAGGGGACGTCTCCCAATTGTAAGCTATCAACATTTGGTGTTTTTTGGCAAGTGAGACTGTGATGTTCTTAACATTTTTCAGGGTGTTTTTGAACACCCGGTGCTTTGCTTCGAACCTCATACTCCACATATGAATTAAGGGTCCAATTTTTCTGATACAACTCGGATAATGTAACATATAATGGTGTTTAGGGATCATATTTCTATTTGGATAAAGCTGTCTAAACAAGACATGGTGCTCCATTATTAAATGTTTTAAATACACCGTCATGCCCATTGTTACAGATGGAGAGAAAATTATGTTAATGATTTGTAGTAGAAGCAACAGCAAAGACCAATTCTGATCACCTTCCGGCACAATGTCACCAAAAATCAAGGG
Source organism: Notothenia rossii (assembly GCF_949606895.1). Lineage (NCBI taxonomy): Eukaryota > Metazoa > Chordata > Actinopteri > Perciformes > Nototheniidae > Notothenia > Notothenia rossii. The sequence continues at coordinate 44,024,692 of NC_136901.1, read as the reverse complement.
AATATTTCTGATCAGACAGAGAGTCTGAATTGAGTTCAATCCTATAGTATTGTTAGCACTATCCAAGTGGACCCTTGTTGGACGATTTTTCCGCTCCAAGTACCCGTAGTCAAAAGCATAGATTCGAGACAGAAGATCAGCTTTTGACAAAAAGTTCTCAGACAGGTACCCCAACAGCAGCTTCATCTCAAACTGACCTACCCCTTCCAGAATGTCATGCATTATATCCAGAGAAAAATTCTGGCAAACGTGAAAAAACTGTAAGCTGTTTAGAGTTGAATTCCTCTTTAAACCACACACATGCAACTTTTGTGGATCTGACTGTAACTCGTTGCAATGAGTTTCAAAGATTTCTTTACCTCGTAAGATTATCTTTGGGTCATCCTCACTGAACACATTCTGGGCATCACTTTTTTCAATCAAACATAAACGACAAAAATAACGGCCACTGAAACACTCAATAAAACCCAGAATCCCATGCATTCCTAAATTGTCCCCTGTGATTTGACAAATTGTGCCGTGGACATTCACAGATGAATATGGCAAACTAATTCCACGACTCTCCAACACTTTTATGTCATCAATCAGAGGCTGTAAAATGGGATCAAAGCCGTATTTTTTAACATCTTCTGCATGAAACAATGCAACTAAATGGATATTCATTAGTGCAGAATTTAACTTTGGGGGCAGATTTCTCAGAACGAAGTACAGTGCTCCAACTTTATGAAGTCCATGTTTTGATCCAAGCGCGTTCGCTGTCTCAAAATCATCGTAATATAACTGAATTTGCAAGGATGTCTTGTGTTCTGAAAACAATGGATGTGATCTAAAGTAACTGCCATCGCAAAAGTCTTCATACCGGTTTTCGGTTGATACAGAAGGTGTGCTAAGCAGTCCACAAATATGAGTATTGCGACACATAAATTTGATTGTTTCCAAAATTGGAACATAAACAAAAGTGTCTTTTACTGGTACTTGATCAAAAGTACCCGTACCTTTATTGAGTCTTGAATCATAGCGGAATCCCAACAGTTTTTTCACAGGGTCCACAATTCCCCATTTTTCACTTAAATACTTCTTTCTTTTAGTTTCAGTATTAAAGTTCTCAACAGGGTTTTCAAAGGTTTCAAGACATTTTTCCAACGTATTTCTTTCAGGATTATCAACCGATATAGCAGACAATACTTTATGCTTAAACTCAGAATGAAGTCCTTCTGCAAAATCTTCTAAATGACTAACAACTGATGATACTACACTATTTGCCACACCACTACCAGTTAGTCTAGAAATAATTGCAGCACAAATGTGTTTCGTATTGTCACTGCTACCCTGACCAGACCCATTGCTTTCAGAACACCCGGCACCTTGCAAGACATCATTTCCTTCAATAGGATTTTGAGAGGCAACACAATCAGGTTCACGCTGATCATCATCAAAGAGGCCACCCTCTTCTGCATCATCACTGTGACATAAATCATTACCATGAATAGTATTTAAATGCTTTTTCAAACCTGCATATGTACTGAACTGACGCCGACAGGCGTCCTGAGAACAAGACAATTTGAACTTGGTGCTTGGGTAAAAACTGTGTCCTATCCGCAAGTGGCTTATTAAGGCCTTACTGGTGGTATGCAAGGCTTGACAGATAAAACATTTAAACATTGTCATTCAAGATCTTGGCACGCAACTCACGGACACGTGGTGACTCCTCCGTGGAGGTAACATCAATGTTGAATACAGTGGTCTGTACAAACGTGTACAGATGGACCAGGGACTCATCATACGAGAGGTTGAAGACGTAGTGACATTTAAAAAGTTCGTCAAACGCACTCAGTGAGCTGGTAGCATGGCATGGAATGAGCCGTTTGTCAACGGCGACGTAGTAGGTGTCGATCTTGTTACGGGTACGGCCAACCGCAAGGATGAATGGCTGTTTTCCTTCTCTTTCTTTTAGATGTTCATCTATGCTGCTGCATGACTGCAAAACAGATGATAAAAAAAAGACCATCGCTAGTGACTTACTTGGTTCAGACATGACAGTTGGTGTTAGATCATGTTCCATACTAGGTCATCTCTCACAAACCAAGCAAACACTAGTACGTTGTGTACATTTTACGAGGAATTTACCTTGTGGAAGAGCACCATTCTCTCAGCTGCATCAGTTGGGCTGATCTTGGTCCTCTTCTTCCGTCCAGCCGTGGGAGGCAAAAGATGAAGAAGCAACAGCAGAGTGGCCATGTCACTGTCCCAGTCTGAGAGAGAGAGAGAGAGAGACAGACCGACAGAGACAGAAAGAGAGAGAGAGACAGACAGACAGAGAGAGAGACAGAGAACACAGTGATTAACATATGAACAGAAAACATTAACCCATTTATGCCTAAAGCACCTGCAAAAATCCTGCTACATAACCCTTTTTGGGAAAAGGTGCCCTCAGCCTCAGCTTCCGAAGACATGAAATAAACATGAAATGATAAGCATTTAAAAGCTAAGACCCTCATCTTGCATCAGAATGTGTTCATTCAGCTCTAACATACCAAACTTAAAAAAAACCACCTCAAATCTCATGAGCCCGAATGCTGCGTCCATGCAGCTTCAGGCACCTGGGTCAATGTTGCTCTACGCAGCATCAATGGGTTGAACAGGTATTATTTATACTGTAAAAACACTGCATGCCAGCATACCATTACTCTCTGGTTGCCTCTCAGCCGCTTTTAACAGACGACACAGATCAGTTGATTGAGTCAGCTGGGTGGCCTCTTTGATGATCTTCAGCTTGAATGTTGTGTCCCACTTGTTCAGCAACTTGGAACTTGTTTCAGCACCAAACAGCAGGTTGAAGTCTTGATTCACCTGTTAACCACATAAAGAATAACAATATTGAATCAGGGTTTGGTACCACTTATGCTGCATTAAAACTGATTTAACCATCGCTAGAACAAAGATTTCAAAACTACACACAAAGGACACAATCAATGACACTAAGGCTGAAGTATGAAATATTGCATATTATAAAGAAAGATATGTTCTACTCACCAGTCCTTTGACATCCAGAAAACGTGGGAATGTTTTGAAGACATCCGCGCTACTTTCTGGGTCATGCACCAAGTCCTGCCGATATTGAAACGTCATCTTCATTTTCTCCAGCACACTTGCTTCTTCAGGGGTGTGACTAAGGAACGAAATGGCTTCCCTGCAGTCGTCACCATCAAGCTGCTCAGGCAGTGTTGTCACTTCTCTTCTCCGTTTTGGCCCTTGGTCTTTAGGCACTGATGGCTCCTTAGCTGGCCTCTTCGCTGTAGTCCTGCTCATTGTCTTCAGGCGCCACGCCAAATATCCAGTGCCTTTCTCTGCATCAAAAAAATGCTCCTGCAAAAAATGAAAGAACATCAAAATAGTCTTACATCGGGCACAGCAAAAGGAAACATAAGTAAAATCACCTAAATAAAGTCAGGTTCATAGCATACTCCAGTTTCAATAAAGTGGCTTTCTTCAGTTGCTATGAATAAAATATAATGCAATAATAACCATCTTATCATTTGGATTAGCCATCTTCCAATGAAAACTTTCCTACTGACTCCTCACAATCAATGCAAAACTTACATATCCTTTTGGTGAGAAAGGATCCTTAAGTGCAGGAAAAAGTGTAATGATTCCCAGCGCATAATTCTCCCTCTGTTTACGGGTGGGAATCCGGCTACAGTGACAAGACAAGAAATGTACTTAGTACTGACAGGCAGGACAACATTGTTGCACAAATCTAAACCCAATCTAATCTCAAAGTTCAATTGCTAGGTCTTACCCATGTCTCTCAGTCATGTCACTTGCCAGTATGTTGACAAGCTGCCTCCTGGTGCGGTGCTTCAGTGAGTTTTCTGATTTGTACTCTTCAAGAATGTCCTCTCCTCCAGATTTCCGAAGCAAGGCATTTTTGACCATCTGCTTACACAAAATACACAAAAGTAATTATCATCATTAAACATCAGAGCATGTAAATTGTCAAGCACCACATGACAGTTCTCTTAAAATGTTACCTCTTTTGCGGTGTCTGACAGGGGAGCCTTCACCGCAGATGGGCTACCTTCCATGTTCAATCTACTACGGCCTGTAGAAATGCCCTTTTCTCTTAGGTCGCTGTCACTCGACGAAAGGGACAAGGTGTCCGTGAGTGAACATGCAGTATCTGAAGTAGAAGGTGTTGAGTGGTCTAAAGGAAAGAAAACTGTACAACACACCCTTTGAATAATGATTGTCATAGTATCCATTTTGACATGGGCTGTTGTGGTAACATTCCAATTTCTTAAAGGCAGAGTATGCAATTTTGTACAAGACAAGTAATTATTAGTGTTTTTAATGTTCCTGAAAAGTTCTAATTTGGGAATGGGCAGCATAGATGCAATGCTGACTCGGGCCACAATCCTACATACCATATCTATAACAATTCTCAATAGTGTGCATCGATTACCATGCAACGAAGTACTGTATACAGTGCACAGCAAAAATGAGTACACCCCTGTTGAAAAGTAACATTTTGAACAATATTTTAATAAACACACAAGTTATTCCCAAAACGTGCATAGAGTAAGTTTAATACAACATCTGTTAAGCTTACAACAGAATAGTAAGGTCAATAATATAACTTAAATGACATATTTGTCCATTTTTGTGAAATTATGCTGGTGCAAAAGTGACTACACCCCTATGTTAAACTCCCATAGAGTGTCTGAGAACGGGCTGTGTTGGCCCGAAACATTATGAAATGAAAAGGCATTAAAAGGGAGCTCATCGTTGTGCGTTTCATCCTTGCCTTACATTGAACTTTTACATTTTGGTCTGCACCAGGCTAAAAGAGATGCGTGTGAGATTTGACTGAAATCCTATGGAGTGTATCATGATCTGCTTCAGTAGTAACAGTACATGTTGACAAGCATGTTTCTTTTGGTGAAATTCAGCCTCCCTACTGTTGATGGCATCCATACAGCCCCAAACCATGTCACTCCTACTATAATGCTTGACTTCAAGCATGGGGCACTTTTTTGTACAAATCACTTTTTACCACCACACATGCTTGACACCACCTAAAGCAAATTTGTTTATCATCGTCTCATCAGAGATAAACAAAATAAGGATATGGATTGCTGGAACCATGTCCTGTGATCTGATGACACCAAGATAAACAAATTTGCTTTAGATGGTGTCAAGCATGTGTGGTGGTAAAAAGTGATTTGTACAAAAAAAGTGCCCCATGGTTAAAGTCAAGCATAGTAGTGGGAGTGACATGGTTTGGGGCTGTATGGATGCCATCAACAGTAGGAAGCTGAATTTCACCAAAAGAAACATGCTTGTCAACATGTACTGTGACTACTGAAGCAGATCATGATACACTCCATAGGATTTCAGTCAAATCTCACACACGCATCTCTTTTAGCCTGGTGCAGACTCAAAATGTAAAAGGTCAATGGGAGTGGGAGTTTAACATAGGGGTGTGCTCACTTTTGCACCAGCATAATTTCACAAAAATGGACAAATGTCATTTAAGTTATATTATTGACCTTACTTTTCTGTTGTAAGCTTAATAGATGTTGTATTAAACGTAGTCTATGCATGTTTCGGGAATAACGTGTGTTTATTAAAATATTGTTCAAAACGTTACTTTTCAACAGGGGTGTACTCATTTTTGCTGTGCACTGTATTTAGCTTAATTTCACACTGTCAGTCCATTGCCAGCTGTACCGAAGAGCAAAAGCATGATGTACATACGTATGTTAAGTACTCTTCATTGACAGCACAAGACTCATACCTTCATCTGAAGTTTTTTCACGAACTGTCAAGCAAAGACCCGGATTGGACTCCAATAATTCTGCAATAATGTCTTCGTCAACTGCTGTGTCCGTATCATCGAACACCTCAAGCTCAGAGGCATCAGGAAGCCCAAACTTTTCTTTGACTGTAAAAAAAGAGAAGCAATGACTAACTGAAATCTGACCCAATATAGTGTATTGCCATCCTTGTATACAATATTACTGTTATACTTTGCAGTCAATGGCAAAGGTGTCTCATTCAGGTACCAGTACCATTGCATACAAGGATGGCAATGTAGGATCATTTTTAAGTTCAGTTACTTTCTTTCATAAAACCATACAGATATGCAACAATGTCTTTGGAATGACATGCAAGGGGGATACACAGAGAAAATGCCTACTGACAGCAATAGAATCATGGCCCATGTCTTTTGGCATCAATCATAAAGTTCTTGCCTTTACTGATGAAGTCCACATAGGTCACGGCTGAGTGCCAACTGATGTACTTCTTCACATTCCGGTATTTCACTTTCAGCAACATGTTGTCCTAAAATTGCACCTGGAATACATTTAGAAATGCAATGTCAATATACAACAATTTTGAAGCTACAAATGGGACTCAAGGTGTTAAATAGTGGAAATATCCTTTAACACAGTGGTCCTTGAAATAAAATGATGTTTTGGCAACCACATTGAACAATCCCCCCCCCCCCCCCCCAAAAAGAAAGAATCCACAAAAGTCTGTGACAAACATTAATCTCACTATCTGAGTGAGTGAGTGTGTGTGTGTGTGTGTGTGTGTGTGTGAGTGTGAGTGAGTGAGTGAGTGAGTGAGTGAGTGGCACGTCACACAAGACTTACTGAGGCCCTAGAAAGAGAACCAACACATTAGACCCGACATTTGGAGTGCCTGCAACAAAGGGGTGGGGGTGCAAGAACAAAAATGAGTTAAAGGATAATTCCACTATTTACCACCTTGAGTCCCATTTGTAGCTTGTTTATCAAGAATAAGAGTGGTGGACACCATATTCTGAACAATTGCTCCTTTCTTTTCTTTTTGACTGTTTTTGCTGGACCACCTGACAACTTTATATCTTGATTTATTTGGCATTTTGTAAATAAAGTAAATGATTGTGAAAGTGAAAGTGATTAGTCTTCTAACAGAAAGCAATGGGCACTATTTACTTTACAAAATGCCAAATAAATCACAACGCAACACAACTTGTTTTCGGAACACCCACGAACACCACTAACCACTCGGCGAGTTGCAATTTTTTTTTAATGAACGTTTAGTGTTGTTTTAAGGATCCACTGGAGAGTGCCCAATGGAACCCTGTCTGTAGCAGCCAGGTGGTCATGCAAAAACAGTCAAAAAGAAAAGAAAGGAGCAATTGTTCAGAATATGGTGTCCACCACTCTTATTCTTGATAAACAAGCTACAAATGGGACTCAAGGTGTTAAATAGTAGAATTATCCTTTAATGTTATTTATGCTCTCATCTTTACATGTATACTTTTATAAATATAGTTATTGATACTCTCATCTTTATACCTTTAGAACCAAATCTTCATGACTGAGCAGCTGTGTTAATGAATTAGCTTAGCATGTTAGCATCGAACTGGCGGGAGATTATAAACGTTCATAATTAGTTTATTATAACATTGTGATTGATTATTAATTAACAACATCATGTATTATAATAATTTCATGCATTATAATAATCGAACTTACTTCTATAATGAGTGAGTATTACTATAACTAGCTAATCCGTTAGCTTAGCATGTTAGCATCGAACTGGCGGGAGATTATAAACGTTCATAATTAGTTTATTATAACATTGTGATTGATTATTAATTAACAACATCATGTATTATAATAATTTCATGCATTATAATAATTGAACTTACTACTATAATGAGTGAGTATTACTATAACTAGCTAATCCGTTAGCTTAGCATGTTAGCATCGAACTGGCGGGAGATTATAAACGTTCATAATTAGTTTATTATAACATTGTGATTGATTATTAATTAAAAACATCATGTATTATAATAATTTCATGCATTATAATAATTGAACTTACTTCTATAATGAGTGAGTATTACTATAACTAGCTAATCCGTTAGCTTAGCATGTTAGCATCGAACTGGCGGGAGATTATAAACGTTCATAATTAGTTTATTATAACATTGTAATTGATTATTAATTAACAACATCATGTATTATAATAATGTCAAATGTTAAATGCCTTACTTACCTCTAAGAATGCCCTGTAGGAAGGATGAACGAAGATGCTGCTGTAGGTCTGGTCAGTGTCTGCTGCTACTTGTAACGTAAAGAGAAATAACGTAAATGTAAAGAGACACCCCCTCCCCTTTTCATTCGATGGGCATAAAACACTGGCTAGCATTTCTTTTAAAACATTAAATGCAGTGTTAAGCACTTATATAATACACATTTATTTTCACTGTAGTACAATATTACCTTGTGGAAGATGGTGAGCTTTATTAAGGCTAATGAATCACCGCCTTCAACACAGTTTGGTATGCAATCCTGCATTGGCCACATTTAGTATTCTTTAGATTAATAACGTACCCCACTTATTAAAAAATGGTTTAGGCTAAACTATTGAATAAGGATATAAATAATAGAAGCCTTAAACTGATATGTATGGTGGTTCTCTTACCTTGTCAACCGTCCTCATCGATCTGGAGTCCACACGATCTTACTTCTTCATGCCCAAGAGCGCGCAAAAACCGGATGTAGAATTTAACTCCAAATGAGTGTTGGGTATTGACACCTTGAAATAACACCACATACAGAGCCTTTTCAGCACTTTGAGTGTTAAAATAACTCTCAAATCAACACTTGTTAACTCTGAATAGTTAACACCAGATATTTTAACTCAAATTAACACTACCGATTTTGCTGTGTGTAATCGTCCGTCCGACGACAATCCTCCCAAAGCCTGTTGAGTTTGTATCACCTGGCTCCAATCAGGAAGTGATTCACACATTAGTACTCACAGATTCACACGTTCAATGCAAAGTGTTGTCATTTTTGGGGAAAGTGGGGATTCTGGGAAGTGTTACGTTTTTAGAAAGTTCGGACATTTTGGTAAAGTAGTAATTTTTTGGAAAACTGGGACATTTTTGTTAATGGGGACGTTCTAAGGAAATTGGGATATTTTGGGAACATTGGGACATTATTGGAAAGTGGGGATATTTTGGGGGAAATTGGGACGTTTTTAAGCAAATTAGGACATTTTAAAAACCTTTCAAGCAAGGATGTTTTGGGCTTTTGGGAAGTTCTTGTAGTGTTTGGAAATTTTTGGGAAATGTTGGTTAAGTTGGGTAATTTTTTAAAAACTGGGAAGTTTTTAGGAACTGGGGATATTTTTGGAAAATGTTGACTTTTTGGGAAAAGTATGGACATTTTTATTGGTTAGGCATATTGTTTGTTAAGTTGGGATGTTTTTTGACAATTTGGAAGTTGTTGTAATGTTTGGACATTTTTAGAAAGTTAGGACATTTTTGGTAATGGGGATGTTTTTAGGAACTGGGGATATTTCGTGGAAAATTGGCACGTTTTGGAAAAGTAGGGACACTTTTCAAGTAGGGATGTTTGTGTAATGTTTGGGAATTTCTGTGAAGTAGGGAAATCTTTTTGAAATTGGGAAATTTTGGGAAACTGGATATTCTTGGAACATTTTGATATTTTGGGAAAAGTAGGGATATTTTGGGGAAGTGGCAACATTTTAGTTGGATTGTGATATTCTTGTTAAGTTGGGATGTTTTTGGACAATTGGGAAGTTTTTTTAATGTTTAGACATTTTTAAAAAGTTGGGACAATTTGGTTGAGTTGAGTAATTTTTAAAAACTGGGATGTTTTTAGCAACTGGGGGATATTATTAGAGAATTTAGACTTTTTTGGAAACCGGATATTCTTGAGAAATTGTGATATTTTGGGAAAATGTGTGATGTTTTCGATTGGTGGGGACATTTAGTTGGGTTGGGATATTCTAATTAAGTTGGGATGTTTTGGGACAATTGGGAAGTTCTTGACATTTTTGGACATGTTCAGAAACTGGGGTTGATTTGTGAAAATTGGGAACTGTTTGGAAAGTGGGGTCAGTCCTCAATCTGTAGTTTGACTCTCTCCCTCCAGAAAGTAATTCACACATTAGTGAAAATCCAAAACACTGTTAAAGTGAAAATGCCTCTCCAAAAGTGATTATTTAATGATCTGCAGTTTGTTTCTGTATTGTTGAGTTTCCATCGTGATTCGTCTCTTTTCTGTCGCTGTGGTTTCTGAACAAAGAGCTCTTCCTTCATCAAGGCCGTCATGCCTGACAGCAGAATCTTCTTCCACCTATCACAGTAAATACATAATTAATGGCCATGGATGAAATATGCATCCACTTCCAACAATCTGGTTTCTACATAATTAAGATTTTCAGATTTATTATCCATGGCTTGATAAACAGCTTATTTCCTGCCTATTTATTATTCTCATTGCTCTTTCCCGTGATGTGCAGAGTGGATTCTTCGGGTTAAATATGCATTGCCCTAATTTCCGCACTCTAGTGAAAAGTTCCACATTGGAAGCACCTCCTATTCAACATGTCTTCTGAAACACCTCAACAACTTTAAGATCATTTACCCTGAATCTTGATTATTTTGGTGAACCTCCGACTTATTTACGAGCGGCGCAATGAGGTCGATATTTGTGCTTTTTTGAGAAATAGAGCCAAGAGCCATTTGTTGACATGGCAACTGATAGACTTCATCACATGAGCAATTATTTGTAAACGGGGCAAGATTTGGGAAAATTCGTATATTTTCTGACTTTTTCGGGAAGAGGGAACATTATTTAACAATTATTTTTCATAATTGTTATTTATGTAAAGTAGGGATATTTCACTACGGAGGAATATAATTTAGGAGATTGGCTCATATTTGGAACGTTTGGTTATTTGTGGAATTGGGCCATACTCTATACTAAAATAGTGATACGTTTGAAAGTGAAGACATTGAACTATTGTTCAATTGTTAACGGTGCGTTTGAGGGAAATCGAAAGATATTGTGATATCTTTATTCCTTTTTTTTCCAATTACCGAATTTTTTTTGTTTGTTTTAGTCAAATGTAATGATAAGAGATGTTGAGTTATAAGTAAAGTATCATCTGCAAACAATTTGATTTAAGATGAATTTACTGAAGGGGCTAGTACATATCACATTTCTTTAAATCTTATTAGAAATGTTACATATTGTTGTCTCCCATCTAAATAAATATTCTATTACCTGTAAACTATTCCTTTTTATAGATATCTCTGTGTTTTCGAGAGTAATGTGTCATGATCTTTGGCATCAAGAGCGTTTTTACTAAAGCTCCAGATCCATTAAGTCCTTATTTCACAGTGCTTTAAAGCCTTTCTCTGCGTTAAACAGCTATCAGCCACCTGAGGGTTACCAACCAGAAAAAAACCTTATTTATTCATTGTCAGGAAAATGTCACGGATAATGACTTTAATTTCCCCGCAGCTGTTGAGATTTTCTCCCGCTGAACTCCAGCTGCATCATGACATTTAGACGACGTTGGCATTTTGAAATCACCGATACTGAGACGATGATTTTAAATGTTAAAATCTATTAATCCAGCGCCGCTCCTTCGGGTTGTGATGCAGCAAAAAAGGCTTCTATTAGCGAATCAGAAATGAGTAGAAAACAGTAATTAGTCTTGCATTTCCAAAGGGTTTAATTTATATATATTCTTCCTGCTGAATTCCTGTGATATCTTGTTCAGGATAAATTGTTAATCAGCGCATTAAAAGTTTAATGTACTTACTGCTCCACTTCCTACTTATTGTGTCTCATGGGTTTCATTATCTGTTGTTAAGAATGCTCCGAAAGTAAATCTGACCGTAAATATTTGAAGTGTGACTCCAATTTGACTCCACAGTTCTCTAGTAAACCTTTTTTTCCCAGTTTATAAGCGTCTGTTGAATTTTCCCCCATCTCCCCCCGCCGAAACAGGAAGCAAAATGAACCCCTCTGATTGGCTGCTTAACTTTTAAATTGGGACTTTTGGGGAAAACGTTTATGCAAAGGAGGGACGTTTTACATATATGGGCACTTCTTTTAACATTTGGGACACAATAGAAGAATGGGAACATTTTGAAAATGTTGTGACATTTTTCAAAAGTGGGACCTTTGGGAACATTTTGATATTTTTGGGAAAAATGTGGACTTTTTTTAATTATAAAAGTTGGGACATTTGTCCTAACATTTCGGCATTTAAATATAATATGTTAAAACTTCAAAAGTAAACTCAGAACAACGAACAAACGTCTTAAAGTCAAAATGGCCGTCTCTTTTCAGTCTTCATCTTCATCCTCGTCTTATCTTTCGAACACTAAACTCAGCGCTAAACTAAGAAAAGTTCATCCTTTCTAGAAATCAGCAGTGTTTTAACTCCGTCTTCTAGTAAAAGCTCAGCTGGATCGACCAATCAAAAGAGCTTAGAGTGGTTTGGACATGTTTTAAAATTTGTGTCATAACATCTTAAATCTAGGTTTTCCCGTTTTCCTTTCTGAATGAGTTGTACCAAAATAGTTCGTCATACATTTTAGTCTTTGCGATGCGTTCAAGTGCAAATGTTTGGCCTAGTTATTTGGTGCATCTTTGGTGTTTCGGGTACTTTACAGTAACTTACAGTTTTCTAATGAGAATGTGGTATACAGTGGATTTATCAGATTAATACAACTGTAAGCATCGGGCGAAACCAAAACTGAGACGTAAAGGAGGCTAAAAAGCTCCGCAGAGACGTATATATTATGAGCGTTACAGATTTCTTTTGACAATCTGCAGATTATATTCTTGTTTTTCGTATTAACTGGTTGTGTTGTTATGCTTCGTTGAGCCAAAAACCTCATTGTGACTGACAGAAATGAATAAGAAGTCAATGTGTTGGTGGACTTAATGGAGAATCTCCCCCTGAGATGTTGATATGTTATCGATTGAATACACTCTGATTTTTCCCCTTGAGTGAATCAAAGTAAATTAGGTTATTATTTGTGTTAAAATCAACGGGCTTAAATCAGTGTTCTCACATCGCTCTCCGTTTCCTTTGTTCCAGTAGAAATGTAGTTCAGAGAGATACTTTCCGTGCTGCCTTCAGGTTCCCCTGCACTCCTCTCTGATTAATTTTACAACACTTCTTGCTTCCTGCACTTTATTTCTCATGCAGCTCACGCAATATCCTCCTTGTTCCCCGGAGTCGATGCCGTGTAAACCGTAATGTTTCCATCCTCTTTGAGAAAGATTTACTCGGTTTCCTCCTCAAGGTCAGGATGTGATTATTTTCTCCTGCAGATTTAAACACAATGTTCCTTCAGCACTGAGCTGTTGAGAACTGCTGTCCTCTCTCCATCGGAGGATATCTCCAAGACAACATAGAATCTTCTTTTTGTTTTTTGATATTGGGGACATTGTTGGCAGTTGGAGAAACTTTTGAAAATTTCCCCAAAAAATATATTGGGATCTTTTTTGAAAATGTGACATATTTTGGAAATTTGGCTATTTTCAGAAACTGGGACCGTGGGACATTTTTGGAAAATAGGGACATTTTGAAAATAGAACAGGCTTTTGGAAAATGTGGACATTTTACATTTGGAGACATTTTAATAAAGCTAATCAGAACATTTTTAGACAATTGGGACTTGGAAAACTTTGAATTGTTTGGAAAGGTTTTGACTTTTTAGGAAAGTGGGTTTGTTGAACCAAAGATGGGACGTTTGTCGGAAAATATATGGGATTTCTTTTTAAAGTTTGGGACATTTGTCTGAAGATTTGAGCAATTTCTTTAAAAGTGTGGACAATTGTGGGAAAATGTTGGTATTTGTTGGAATCATTTTGAATTTGTAGGAAGATTTGGGCATTTCAAAAGAAAATGTTAAAACTAGGGATGCACCGAATATTCGGCCACCGAAAATTATCGGCCGAAAATGGTTAAAAAGGCCCTTTCGGCTGTCGGCCGAGGTGGAGTAATCCCGAAGTGGTGAAAGTCTTTGCAGTTACACCCCCTCGAGAAATGTCAGCTGAACACGTTTTACAAATCGCAATCCGCGCCTCTCTCTCTGATAGTTTGAAATATCTCAAAGCAGCAGACATGTTGGCTGTGAGCCAGCCGTGAGCATGGTCGCGCGCCGTGTTTGTCGCCGCGTTTTGATTACGTCATCACAACAACACGTTAGGTTACCAAACTTATAGGTGCATTTGTTGTTGTTGAAGGCCTGGCTGTTACAGTCTTTATTTACACTATGTTGTTGTAGGCCTACTGGCCTAGATGTTTATTTTAAAGAACCTTGGCTTTGTTCTGAATGCACTTTGTTGTAGTTATCCTACAGAGAAAAGAAAATGCACTTGACTTGGAATTAATGTACTGTATGCATTCAGAAGTGCTGAATAAATGTTTTATGGACCCATAATAGTGATTATTATTTAAGTTAAGTTTTGCCATAATCATGTCTTTTTCCATAATCAGGTAGCTGAACAACATTGGTAAAAAATTTATACATTATATATATATATATTTCTATTAATCATTTTCGGCCTTTCGGCATTCGGTTTTCGGCCAACTGTTTCCTATTTTCGGTATCGGTTTCGGCCAAGAATTTCCCATTCGGTGCACCCCTAGTTAAAACTGTAAAGTAATCTGTCACACCTTGCTCAAATGACACCAATTTATTAAGCCAAATAAAAAAAGGGAAGATCTTTCTAGCTTGTTTGAACAACGGTTGTTAACAAACCCTCTGCAAATACAGAAACATCTCATTATGAATTCAGTAGAGATTTTGCCGTTTGCTCCATTCAAATTAAACATCCACGTAGAGCGCACACCAGCTTAAAGTCAATTAGGGTCATTTATGCTCATTAGCTAAATTAATGATGATTTATGTGAGCATTTCATCGTGGTGTCAGCTCCATTTTTTTCACGATTAAAATGCAGCATGTGTGGACGCAGCTTGAGCCTCGAAGACAGTTCATTAATCAATCGCTAAATGAATGAATTAGAACGTAATTAAGCCAGTTAGTTAGTCAGTGGACATAAATCAATACCAAACTGTAAATGTCATTTCAAATGTAAGAAATGGAGAGCCCATATTAAAGGCAACACAATGAGCTCTCTCTCTTTCTGTCCGTCCGTCCGTCCATTCATCTATCTATTTTAAAACGCAGATTTAAAGGTGAATTCATGTCCGTTTTCTGCAGCAATGTGGACAAAAATGAGCTGATATTTAAAGTGTAAACCCAGCATTTTAAAATTCTTCTGTGCGAGGAAAGGAAACGGAGCTTTAGAACTGCAGGATGATCCGGAGTTGAAAAAGGTTTCTCAACTTTTATCACCTTCATGCTTTCTTTGTTCTGGAAAACATTAAAGAGCCGGGTTTCTGCAGAACGGCCTCAGAAGGAAACTCTGAGAGAAAGAATAACAACCTTAAAATAACCCGGCTTCATGAAGACGTCTCAGAGGAAACAAGATTAAATTGAGAGTTTTACTCAGTCCTTCATGTTCCTTAATAACTGCGTCCGTTTGGTTCAAACACAAAAACAAAAGAAGTGCCGTCTGCTGAATGTTGAAGAAGAAGAAATGAAACCTAAGTCTTCCTTAAAGAGACCATATTCCTCTTTCTGTGGTTTGGGAGAGCAGGAGAGGACTCTTTAAAGTAGAGACACTACATACTGATATACACCTGAACATCAGCAGGAGAGGAGTCTTTAAAGTAGAGACACTACATACTGATATACACCTGAACATCAGCAGGAGAGGATTCTTTAAAGTAGAGACACTACATACTGATATACACCTGAACATCAACAGGAGAGGACTCTTTAAAGTAGAGACACTACATACTGATATACACCTGAACATCAGCAGGAGAGGACTCTTTAAAGTAGAGACACTACATACTGATATACACCTGAACATCAGCAGGAGAGGACTCTTTAAAGTAGAGACACTACATACTGATATACACCTGAACATCAGCAGGAGAGGACTCTTTAAAGTAGAGACACTACATACTGATATACACCTGAATATCAGCAGGAGAGGACTCTTTAAAGTAGAGACACTACATACTGATATACACCTGAACATCAGCAGGAGAGGACTCTTTAAAGTAGAGACACTACATACTGATATACACCTGAACATCAGCAGGAGAGGACTCTTTAAAGTAGAGACACTACATACTGATATACACCTGAACATCAGCAGGAGAGGACTCTTTAAAGTAGAGACACTACATACTGATTTACACCTGAACATCAGCAGGAGAGGACTCTTTAAAGTAGAGACACTACATACTGATATACACCTGAACATCAGCAGGAGAGGACTCTTTAAAGTAGAGACACTACATACTGATATACACCTGAACATCAGCAGGAGAGGACTCTTTAAAATAGAGACACTACATACTGATATACACCTGAACATCAGCAGGAGAGGACTCTTTAAAGTAGAGACACTACATACTGATATATACCTGAACATCAGCAGGAGAGGACTCTTTAAAGTAGAGGCACTACATACTGATATACACCTGAACATCAGCAGGAGAGGACTCTTTAAAGTAGAGACACTACATACTGATATACACCTGAACATCAGCAGGAGAGGACTCTTTAAAGTAGAGACACTACATACTGATATACACCTGAACATCAGAAGGAGAGGACTCTTTAAAGTAGAGACACTACATACTGATATACACCTGAACATCAGCAGGAGAGGACTCTTTAAAGTAGAGACACTACATACTGATATACACCAGAACATCAGCAGGAGAGGACTCTTTAAAGTAGAGACACTACATACTGATATACACCTGAACACCAGCAGGAGAGGAGTCTTTAAAGTAGAGACACTACATACTGATATACACCTGAACATCAGCAGGAGAGGACTCTTTAAAGTAGAGACACTACATACTGATATACACCTGAACATCAGCAGGAGAGGACTCTTTAAAGTAGAGACACTACATACTGATATACACCTGAACATCAGCAGGAGAGGACTCTTTAAAGTAGAGACACTACATACTGATATACACCTGAACATCAGCAGGAGAGGACTCTTTAAAGTAGAGACACTACATACTGATATACACCTGAACATCAGCAGGAGAGGACTCTTTAAAGTAGAAATACTACATACTGATATACACCTGAACATCAGCAGGAGAGGACTCTTTAAAGTAGAGACACTACATACTGATATACACCTGAACATCAGCAGGAGAGGACTCTTTAAAGTAGAGACACTACATACTGATATACACCAGAACATCAGCAGGAGAGGACTCTTTAAAGTAGAGAAACTACATACTGATATACACCTGAACATCAGCAGGAGAGGACTCTTTAAAGGAGAGACACTACATACTGATATACACCAGAACATCAGCAGGAGAGGACTCTTTAAAGTAGAGACACTACATACTGATATACACCTGAACATCAGCAGGAGAGGACTCTTTAAAGTAGAGACACTACATACTGATATACACCTGAACATCAGCAGGAGAGGACTCTTTAAAGTAGAGACACAACATACTGACATACACCTGAACATCAGCAGGAGAGGACTCTTTAAAGTAGAGACACTACATACTGATATACACCAGAACATCAGCAGGAGAGGACTCTTTAAAGTAGAGAGACTACATACTGATATACACCAGAACATCATACATACTCAACCAGTCTCACGGCATTTCATGTAATAGTCACAGCATTTAATCTCTTGATTCGTGTTCACCAATACGATTATCCCCTTTTTTTCGTGTCACACAGAACGATTTTAAAAGCAATGTATTTCTACTGGTAGTATGTTTCGTGCCTGCAGCACGTCTTTTTGTCCGTTCGGGTCTTGTAAGACCGGAAGCTGTGGGGTTCATACAAACATGTTCTTACTCAATATCAAGCCATGATAATTGCTTTTATTTTAAATTGTATAATGTCAGAATTGTTTTGCCCCCTGAGGAAAGGAAATGGGGCTCAGTGCCTCAGAATACTGAAATCTATATTTTTTAAATCTTTTTTAACTTCTAATTTGTTATTCTTGAGTAAATAGGTCGCGTAATGTAAAAGATTGCACTTTTCTAACGCTCAATAAAAGCTCTTTTGATTATCTTTGTAGGTCACTTCAGGACCTTCAGACATACCTTGATGCATTTACATTCTTCAGTTTAGTAAGAGGTGACTTTGCAACAAGTCTCACTGATCCTGTCCGTGGCGAATTAGAGCTGAACGCCCGAGGCAACACTCAGCTCACTGAAGTGTGTGTGTGTTTGTGTGTTTGTTCCCACATGTGTGTGTGACCTGCAGTTTGTTTGTGGGTGCCTGTATGTCCTCTAACTGTGTGTGTGTGTGTGTGTGTGTGTGTGTGTGTGTGTTTGTGTGTGTGTGTGTGAGTTTGTTTCCCCCTAAGGCTGTTAGACTGGCGACTACAGAGCTGTGAAACGGAGAGGTCACAGCTGTGTGTGTGTGTGTGTGAGAGAGAATGTGTGTGTGTGTGTGTGTGTGTATGTGTGTGTGTGTGTGTGTGTGTGTGTGTGTGTGAGAGTGTGTGTAAACAGCTGGTGTGAAATCTTCCCACCTGTGCACAGCAGTTTAAAGTCTCGGCGCAGCGACTTCAATCTGGATGTTTTAACAGCTATCTTTAAGAATAAAACACTAAATAAACACATTATGTGTATATTTTTTATTATACCTAAAATATGCAAAGTCATGTAATGACTGCATCTTTAAAAGAGAATAAAGAAATCTTTAAAATATTATTTTAAATATTAAACACTTTAAAGCGATAATATGTCGAGTATAGTGTTGTCTGCACCCTAGTGGCCAAAAAATGCAATGACGGCAGTTCTCAGGGAAATGACTTTAACTTTCACTTCTGTTCTTCTGTGTACCGACAGGCCTGGTGTGTGTGTGGGTGTGTGTGTGAGTGTGTGTGTGTGTGTGTGTGTGTGTGAGATTGTGTGTGTGAGTGTGTGTGTGTGTGTGTGTGTGTGTGTGTGTGTGTGTGTGTGTGTGAGAGAGTACGATGGCGTCACCGCTTGAACACGAATGATCGGACATGGACGACACAAACGAAACGTTTTTGGCGACGCATTGGCCCTTCCCATGTGACCCCAGTATCTTTGAATTCCCCGGCAAAAACCCCGGCGAAGACCCCGGCATCGAACCGGAAAATGACCCCATCGTCGGCGGAAACCCCGTTGGCGGCGACACCTCCATGGGGTTGCCTTTCCCAGAAGACCCCATCAAAATGCCAAGTGTACAGGTACATAATAATAATAATAATAATAATACATTGAATTTGTATGGCGCTTTTCTTAGTGCTCAATGACGCTTGATTCAACAAACAAACACGTAATTATTTACAACATAAAGTCGTATCAACGCTCCAGTGGTGACTAAATCTAAAAACTAAAAGGGTTTTTTAAAGGAATTGTGTTATATTGTGCACATATTTATTTTACTTCTCTATGTTTGTATACATATTTAAATTGTTCTTATACTTGAATTTTTGGTTATTTAAAAATCATTTAGTTACATTTTGGCTTTGTTTATATTATTTGTATATACTTTAATATATTTTCTACATGAATCTCCTCTCCTTCAGGTGGTCTTGATCCTGGCTTACAGCACCATCATAGTGCTGGGGGTTCTGGGTAATTCTCTGGTGATCTACGTCATCTATCGCTTCAAGACGCTGCGCACCGTCACCAACTTCTTCATCGCTAACCTCGCTGTTGGTACGTACACACACACACACAC
Source organism: Notothenia rossii (assembly GCF_949606895.1). NCBI lineage: Eukaryota > Metazoa > Chordata > Actinopteri > Perciformes > Nototheniidae > Notothenia > Notothenia rossii. The sequence continues at coordinate 44,005,040 of NC_136901.1, read as the reverse complement.
CCACCCTCCCCCCCCCCCACACACACACACACACACACACACACACACACACACACACACACACACACACACACACACACACACACACACACACACACACACACACACACACACACACACACACACACACACACACACACACACACACACACACACACACACAAACACCTTCCTCTCCTTTCTCCTACGTCCTTTGGATGTCAGAGAGGATTTCCAGGCTCTGATGAGTCTAGACTGACAAATCTGTGTGTGTGTGTGTGTGTGTGTGTGTGTGTGTGTGTGTGTGTGTGTGTGTGTGTGTGCGTGTGTGTCTAACATCTGTCAGCAGTAATCAGTGTCTCCTCTGTGATGTCTGCATTGTGTCAACATGTAAGATGTGTGGATTACAGATAAATCACTAGGATTTTAATTCCTCAGAGTTTTCGCCCTGGACAAAGAAATAAAGATCTTTGACTTCATTTTTGTGACTTTCAAAAAAACGTTTTTGTATAAATATTATACCGAATGATTCCTTTCACTCTCGTTCAGGAAATGAAACATTAACTCTGCTTTTCCATGTTATCTACATGTCTTCCCTTCACGCTGGTCTACGCACTGCGCGGAATGAATCTTCCGTGTTTCTCACCTGTCTTTCTTTTTTCACCTGTTTTCTGTGTGTTTCTTTAATCTCTGTCAACACGCTGCGTCTCCCCTTCACGCTCGTTTACACGCTGCAGGGAATTAAACATCAAAACAGTTTTTTCACATGTTTTTCTCCATTCACGCTGGTCTACGCACTGTGGGGAATGAAACATTAACTGTGTGTATCTCCCGTGTTTTTTAATCTCTGTCAGCGGACCTGCTGGTGAACACGCTGTGTCTCCCCTTCACGCTGGTCTACACGCTGCAGGGCGAATGGAAGTTCGGGGGGGCGCTCTGCTTCCTGCTGCCGTACGCTCAGTGCCTCGCCGTGCACGTGTCCACCGTCACGCTCAACGTCATCGCACTGGACCGACACAGGTGGGCGGGAAATTCAAAGATTCAAAGGTTTCATTGTCATATGCTCATAAGCTACAGTGTAGAAATGGCAATGAAATTATTCTGACCTGAGCTCCTCCAACAATGCAACATATATAATCACATACAAACATTTTGGTCAAAATATTGGTCACTTTATGATGTCATAATGTTTTTTTGTCTTGTGTAACCATTAGCCAATCAGCAACCAAGGTAGCCCCCCCCCCCCCCCCCCCTTATCACCGGAATCTTCTTGTAACCAAATGTCTCTCAGAGGGGCGTGGGGAGGGGCTCCTTATTTTCATCTAAACTAACAGACAGAGAATCAGCACTTTGGAAACAGGGCTGAAACAGAGGGGATTATGGGTAATGCTGCAATGATCTTTTTGGTGTTTCAGCCAATCAGAGACAGGCTCTATACTGTATCTGAGACCTGTGATATATTGATGAAGAAGAGGGTGATAGGGGACCTTTAAGTGTGCAAAAACGACAGAAAAGGGTATCTACGGTATAAGACATGTTTATCAAAAGTT